>NC_133323.1:12957396-12971465 GCF_012295235.1 Primulina huaijiensis | reverse complement strand
AAAGTTATTGCTTATGCTTCTCGTCAATTGAAGGATTATGAAAAGAACTATCCGACTCATGATCTTGAGTTGGCAGCCGTGGTATTTGCTTTGAAGATCTGGCGACATTATTTATATGGCGTGAAATGTGAAATTTTCTCAGATCATAAAAGTCTTAAGTATCTCTTTACTCAGAAAGAACTGAACATGCGTCAGAGAAGGTGGTTAGAACTTGTGAAGGATTATGATTGCACTATCAGTTATCATCCAGGAAAAGCGAATGTGGTTGCTGATGCATTGAGCCGAAAGTCAGGTCTTCAATTGGGTTCTATGATTCCAAAGCCTCTATTGTTGGATTTGCAGAAAAGTGAGATCGCATTGGTTGAGGAAGGTACGATCGCTCGACTTTCAGCCTTAGTTATTCGACCGACTTTGATCGACAGAATTAAACATGAGCAACAGTTGGATACTCTTTTGTTGGATTTGAGAGCAAAGGCAGAGAAGAAGGGGAATTCTGAATTTGGATTGAACAGTGATGGCCTGAATTAGAATTTGAGTGTTCAATTGGTACAAGACTTGTGCTGAGTATCTATATATTCATGTCATCTCAGGTTCGAGTCTGGGAAGGCACAAGCTCCAGTGTATGGGCTGGAGAGTTCTATGAGTAACCCGTACGACACCTATGGAAAGCCCGTGAGCCGTATGGACGGTCCACTGGGCCTGTAAAGGGTCGTTACATTAATAGTTTCTATTCGACTGGAAGGGAAAGCAAGCAAGGAAGGCATAGGTGTGAGCTAAAGGATGGCACCTATTTTTCTCTTTCTTTCTACATTATAGCTTCAACTTCTTTCCTATAGCTGCTTGCTTGGCTTCAAAGCCTTACCTGCCCTTCACCACCTCCACAGAAAGATTGGTCTGGTCGATTGGTTACTTCTTTTTTGGATTAGTCAACACTAAAATTCTCTCTATAAAAGGCTACAAGAGACGGCGCAGCGCTGCCTACGTGCTAATTAGCTTCTGATGTCGAAACTTCTCCGGCATTGATTGAAGGTAAAGCCTTCACTTCAAGCTTTGAAGCTAAGTCCGCTATTCGGTCAAACTCTGATAGCAGTTGAACTCGTTGCCGAAGACCTTGAAGCTGCTCTTGCCAAAAAAGTTCTTTAAACAATTCCTCAAGTACAGGAAAGATAGATTACAGTCCTATCAGTGCGACGACCACTTTCTCCCCACCCGGCCTCCAAGAGGCCCGGGCATAAGGACTCTACCTGGCATTTGCCTCTGTACTATTGGTCATCATTGCATTTCCTGTCCTGGATGAGACTCTCAAAATGGCCAGGCCCAATAAATGGTTTCTGAAAAACTAGAATTTTCACTTTATTCTGCTTCAATCAACTATCCTTCCTCCTCTATTCCTTTTTCATGCGTCATGGCGAGCTGTCTTTGCTCATTTCCTAAGGTGATAAGAATGAATGAAAATCACATTCAACCCCAAGAAAGAGCAAAATTCCCTGAGACGAGATAGCTTCGCTTCGGCCTCAAAAGCACTAATACAATCCCTTTTTGCCTGGACGTCCCGTGGGCTATGTTAGCCAAAAGGGCAGATCAGACATCATCCCTCCAAGCATACAAGTCTGAGTGGTCAGCTAAACGATTCTTAGCCTCCTGAGCAGAATCGGCAAGAGATGGAAACTCAGCAATGAGAAGAGATGCACGCATGTGCGTAGGAAGAGTGGTTTGAATAGTAGCAGCACTAGTGAAAAGGAAGACTCCCCTCCCTCCACTAGCTAGGTAACTCCTTTTCTAAGAAAGCAGCAAATCTTTCCTCCTCAGATTAGGCACTGTAAAGCCCTAGACAGATCACATCTCATTAGAAAAGGGCATCCCAACCGGGAACAAGCCTGTTCGCGGAGTTATCAGCACGGACTCTCGTCTCCAATAGGCCTAGCAAACCAATGCTGTGCTTCTGAATGACTCAACAAATCTCTCTCCACATCACCTCCTTATTGAGGCCCCTAAGTTTTATATTCCAAGCACCCACATTCATCATGACCCACCAGCAGTTGCCTTCACTGAGTCTTCTTTGCTCTTTTGAGTTTGACATAGTTAGGTGTAGCCAACTTTCGTGGAGAGTTGAGTAGGCACATGTCGGCTAAGACCCCCTCATTCCACTCCTATGAGAATGATGACTGATGACTAAAACCGCTACTGCTGAAAAAAGGGAATCTGGCCTATGCCCTACGAATTTAGCTAGAACTAAACTAAATTACCTGTTCATTTGGAGAGAGATTCTATATATTTTATATAAATGTTGTGAGTTAACTAGTCTCTATGCTTTTGCTTTCACTCTTCAAAGTAGTAAAGTAAGCAAGCAACCTTGGAGAATATTTCCAATTGGAATAAAGTAAGTCCTCACTATTAAGTTCACACATCCTATATCTGTTAACAGATACTCCGACTTTGCTCGCTCTCCTTGATAGAGCCCTCGAGGCTTTTAAGTCCAACTTCGCTTCTATCTCTCCGAAAAGAAGTAGCTTTGCCAATCGATTACCGGCTTTCAACATTCTAGCTTCGAAAAGAAAAGCCCATGAGAGAAAGTTCGAGGAAAAAGCCATACTATACTTACCAGACATGGGTAGAAAGGACGTTCCCACCAACTATGAAACTCAAATAGAGTAGAGAGAGTTCTTCTATCCTGTATGATGCGAACACGGGCGGTCAAGCTCCAAGGAAAGCATGGGATCCTTTGTAGTTGCCGGAGGGACCAGTAACGAGGAGACGACTAAAGAAGTTCAAGGAGGCACTACAGGGAGTCATGAGCAAGCATGAAGGGGTCGTGATGCATGGGAGCACGTTTTGAGACTAAAGGAATATTATTCAAGCATTGTTGAATACGGTCGAGACTACACGGATGTCTACACGGACCTGCACACATGGTCCGTGCCCTTTACAGCCGAGGATGAAGAATTTGCGTGCCGACACGGACCCGAGCACGGACCAGTACACGGGGTCCGTGTCCTAATACAGTGCGTAAACGGACCCGTACACGGAGGTGGACACGGGGTCCGTGCTCCTAGTTTCCTGCTGAAGTTGATTCTCCCGAGCGAACACGGACCCCTACACGGAGGTCAACACGGGGTCCGTGTCCTGTGTTTTCTGCGCGGATTTGTTTCCTTTCTAGAGTTTTAATTTTTTTGGAGACTAGATTTGAGATATCTTTTGTTTATTAAAACATGTTTGAACGAAAATTAACACACAACTGAGATATTATTGAGTTTATGCAATAGTTTTGAGTTTTTCACTCAAACTTTTTTTCAAAGCTTTGCTTTGTAATCAAAATCAAACTTATCGAAGTTTTTAACTTTGTGGCGTTTGTCGATCGTTTTTGTGCGGATTGTCAAGGGCTTGTTCTTTGAAGGTTCGTTACAATTTCGGTTGTTTATTTTCCGTGATTATTTGTTGCTAAACTTTTCATAGTTTAGAGGTGAAAATCACACACACACTTGATTCAAAAGATCGGGACAACACATCGATCCTTGCTCGTTATTGAATAGAGGGCGCGATTCGATTTTAATCGTGTTTGCTATTTATTCGTACGAGGATTCGTATCATTTGGTATCAGAGCTTTTGGTTAATTGAATTCAAGTAAGTTTATCCTTCGTTCTATTATCAGATCTAATTATCCTTTAGTTCCGCTTTCAAATCTGTTTGGTTCTATCATTCTTCGTCGTTCGTGAATCTGTGATACACGAAATTTTGTGTCTTATTTATTTTTCTTTGAATTTTCGGAATTCTTAGAGCAAAAAAAAAAAAACCAAAAATCCGAAAATTCACCAGTATTTCTTATTGGTATTTTGTTCTTTTTTATTTATATAGTCATATTCAATTGTCTCTGATAGTCAAACAAAAAAAAATTATACCTTCAAATTTCTTGTCTACGCAGTCCAAGTGAGTCGATCACATTTGTTCACAAGTTGAACTTGATTGTTTGATATACGCAAATACAAAGCTTGCGCACCTTGAGGGAACCCTCGAATTTGAGTGAAAATACTTGAGGGCGAGTAAATTTTTTTTGGAGTGAACGGGGAGTATTTGTTGTGAGCCAAAAAAAAAAAAATTAGAGAGGAGTGACGAGCGACTTTCTTTGGAGTGACCGTGAGCATTTGGGTGAGGAACATATTGTTTTCTACTAACGTTTTCTTGCAGGTACGAACTAAAATTAAATGGAGAGGGAGGTAGGAGATAGTTCGAACCCGGGGTTATCTAAAGTACAAATGGAGGCGTTATTTGGGCATTTTAGTAGGATGATGAGAACCGAGTTAGATCCATTACATGAGCGGTTGGATAGGCTTGAAGTTAGTACTAGTGGAGATAAATCTAAGCCTAAAAATATGGGTAGGGGAGAAGAAGAGGAAGAGTATGATTTGGGAGGAGATGAGGAGAGCCAAAGCGAAAATTGGGGTAGGAATGGAAGAGGTAGAGGATTTGGTAGAGGGAAAAGAGAGGCCGTAAGGGTAGATATGATGGGAGTAGGAAGGATGGAAACATGGGTAGTATTAAGATGAAAATTCCATCGTTCCATGGGAAATCTGACCCGGAGGCATATTTAGAGTGGGAAAAAAGGGTAGAGTTTGTGTTTGAATGTCACCACTACTCCGAGCAAAAGAAGGTTAGGTTGGCGGCGGTGGAATTTCTAGACTATGCTCTCATTTGGTGGGATCAACTAGTGAAACGTGAGGAGAACAAGGTGGTGACCAGGCCCAAATTTGAAACCAAACAGGAGGCGCCTAAACAAGGAGTTCAAGATAAATCTGAAACTCCTTCTAATCGATTTAGAGATGTTAAATGTTTTAGGTGTCAAGGGTTAGGTCATATTTCTAGTGAATGTCCTAATAAAAGGGTAATGATTTTAAATGACAATGGTGAATATGAGTCTCAAAGTGAGGGTGATGATGATGAGATGCCTGCATTAGAGGATCCTGACGAGGGTTATGAGTCAGTTGTAGGTGAAGCACTAGTGACTAGGCGAATTATGAGTGCCCAAGTCAAGGAAGAGGAGACTAACCAAAGAGAGAACTTGTTCCATACTAGGTGTTTTGTGAATCAAAATGTTTGCAATTTAATCATATATGGGGGAAGTTGTACTAATGTGGCTAGTGTTGAAATGGTGGAGAAATTGGGGTTGCCTACACTAAAGCACCCTCAACCATATAGGCTTCCATGGTTGAATGATTGTGCGGAAGTGAAAGTTAACAAGCAAATGCTAGTGCCTTTTTCTATTGGGACGTATGTAGATGAGGTCTTGTGTGACGTGGTACCCATGCATGCTTGTCATATCTTGTTGGGTAGGCCTTGGCAATATGATAGGCGAGTGACACATGATGGGTTCAAGAATAGGTATTCATTTGTATTGAAAAAAGAATCCATTGTATTACTTCCTTTGTCACTAAAGCAAGTGTTGGAGGACAATTTGAAAAAAAAGAAGAGAGATGAGGACGAAAAAAAGAGTGAACTAAAAAGTGAGATGGCCTTTGAAAATAAAAATGAAATGAATGAAAAAAAGAGTGATAAAAAAAATGAGACAGCCTTACAAAAGAAAAATGAGACGAAAGAAAATGAGATGGAAGAAATTGACAGGAAAGAGGCCAAAAAGAAATCATATATGGCACACACATGAACCACTTGTGTTGATTGTTTATAAGGAGATCCTCCTTAACACAAGTGATATAGCCGGGTCTCTTCCGAGCATTGTTTTTTCACTTTTGTAGGAATTTGAATATGTATTTCCGGAGGAGTTACCTCAAGGCTTACCACCATTGAGGGGAATCGAGCATGTAATGCCCGAGATTTGATTACTATGGTCAGATGGTACTGAATTGATAGAATTAAGGTTGTAGGAACTCAAATGGAAAAGCCGGGTGTCGGTACAACTCAAGATCCAAAATTTGTACAGAAGTCGTGGCGCCCGAGCGGTAGAAAGAGACCGCTCACGCGCCAATGGATACCAAGAAAAGTTCTCAGACAGAAAGTCTGGCGCCCGAGCGGTGGTTTGTGACCGCCCGAGCGCCAGGGGATAACACTAAAAGTTTTCGGACAGAACATCTCGCGCCCGAGCGGTATTATGTGACCGCCCGAGCGCCGCCTGAAATACACAAAAATTCTGAAGAAGCCACGTACGAGATTTGCATGTAATATATATATGTTATTCACTCTCATTCTCCTCCACCTTGCAACCAGCACCACCGAGAGAAGCATTAAAGAAAGCTCAAGATCCTCACATATTAGACATTTGATTGTGAAGAATCCAACCATCCGATTTTCGATCCGAGTTTAGATTCTTGTTCCTCGCCTTAAGAGCTATCAAAGGATGTAAGTTTCTTTACATTTCAGCATGGTTTGAAGTTTAGATGTTGGGGAAATTGTGATATGATTCCTATTATGTGTTGGTATGATATTGGTAATCTTATATTCGATCCTGGATCGAAGAAATGATATCGTATGCAATTTATACGAAATTCCAGCATGTATTGGGTGGAAATTATGCAGATTTTGAGATCTTGATATATAGATTGTGATGATTGTGAGTTGTAATATGGATTATGTTGCGATTTGAGTTGATCGGTATTGAGAAATCACGCCGTTATGCCGTCGAATTGTATTGAGATTGAATAATGAGTTGTACAAGATTTGCTTTGAGTTGTGTCTTGATAGATTATATCTATATATTGTCATTTAAGAGTTGATATTATCAGATTCGACATCGAGACTTCGACTACGACAAATACTGTACAACGAAAGGTATAATTCAATGTTGATTCGGGAAGATACAACTCGAGCTAGATTCGACTTGAGTTTCCCTAAATCACATACTAGATGATTATTACCTTGTTATGCTTTATTTATTGATTTATTTTAAAGCATTGAGATAGGAGAGTCCTTTGTAGATTAGCCAAGCCGGATGTTCGGTTGTGTCGATGGGCGTAGGAGAAGATTCACTCCTATTGTAGACATTCGATACAGAGGACCGAAGTCTGGGAATAAGACGTACCTCCACCCCGATTGGGAGAGTAGGTGGGAGACTTGTTACGTCTTATTCACACCGGGATCTCTAGACTTAGAGTCTAGTCAAAGATATGAGTTTGATTTACGTTGCCTGATTTAGATTAGTTGTGTTTCATAGACTTTGGAACATATTCCTATTTTGTACATTCATGAAAGCATGTTCATGATTTATATTGTGTATATGCATGTATACATTGCTTTATACTAGGATTTATTCTCACCGGAGTTTCCGGCTGTTGTTGTGTCTGTATGTGTGCATAACAACAGGTGGGGCAGGATCAGGGTCGAGACGAGGATGAGTGAGAGTTGATAGCGTGGTGATCACGGGCGTAGCAGAAGCACTATTTGTTGTATTAGACATGTATTAATACTTTTAAACACTAGTTTGATTGTATGAATGAAACAAGACATGTATTTGCTTTTAATGAAATGCAATAAATCTTATGTATGTGTAGTATGTTAAGAGCAAATTTTTGACCCACATTTTCTAACAAAGATACAATTAATCCCAAAGATAATCGAGTTAGAGCCCGGGTCCTCACAACAGGTGGTATCAGAGCCGTAGGTTCTGTAGACTGAGATAGAATAGATTGTGATGCGAACACGGATGTGCACGTCCCAAGGAAAGCATGGGATCCCTTAGAATTACCAGCGGGACCAATCACGAGGGGACGACTGAAGAAGTTTAAAGAGGCGTTGCAGGGGCTTATGAGCAAGGAAGAAGGACTTACAAGCAAGGTGCAAAGTGCTGAAGGGTTCGAGATGCATGGAAATAAGTTTGGGAGCCAAAGGCACGTTATTCAAGTGCTAAATCAAGAGGAGTCCAGATACAACGTCGCCCGAGCGGCCAAATCTTACCGCCCGAGCGCAAAACATAATGTCCAGGACGTGAACTCCAGAAGCAGCGGCGCCCGAGCGGTAAAATATTACCGCCCGAGAGCGACCTGTCCAGAAGACTCCGCGCCCGAGCGGTTGAATCTCGCGCTCGAGCGCGCCTTGTTCCGAGAAACATTATCTTTTCCTATTTTAGAGTTTTAATTAGTTAGGTAACTAGATTTATCATATTTTTTGATTTGTAGTCAATATATGGACGAAAAATTAAACACTTTTCAGATTATCATTGATATTTTATAAAAGTTTTTGAGTTTTCTCTCAACTTTTTCAAAGCTTTAGCTTTGTTAACAAAAATCAAACTTATCAAAGTTTTTAACTTTGTGGCGTTTTTCGATCGTACTTGTGCGGATTGTCTTAGACTTGTTCTTTGAAGGTTCGTCATAATTTTCGATTGTTTATCTCGTGATTATTTGTTGCTAAACTTCTCATAGTTTAGAGGTGAAAATCACAACACACACACTTGATTCAAAAGATCGGGACAACACGAATTCCTTGTTCGATATTAAATTGAGGGCGCGATTCATATTTAATCGTGTTTGCTTTTATTCGTACGTGGATTCACATCATTTGGTATCAGAGCTTAGGTTCATTGAATTCAAGTAAGTTTATCCTTCAGATCTAATTATTCTTTAGTTCCGCTTTCAGATCTGATTTGTTCTATTATTCTTCGTCGTTCGTGAATCTGTGATACACGAAACTTCGTGTATTATTTTTCTCTGAATTTTCGGAATTTTGAGAGCAAAAAAAAGAGTACCCAAAATTCGAAAATTTGCCAATATTTGTTTTTAATATTTTGTTCTATTCCTTTTTGTGAGTCATATAGAAGTGTCTCACACAGTAAAAAAAAAAAATTATATCTATCTTCAACTTGCTTGTCTACGCAGTCCACGTGAGTCGATCGCATTTGTTCACGAGTTTGAACTTGATTGTTTGATAGACGAATACAAAGCTTGAGCACCCTTTAGAGAGAGACATCAAATTCGAGTGGAAACATTTGAGTGTGAGTGATATTTCTTTGGAGTGACTAGTGAGTATTTGTTGTGAGCAAACAAAATACGAGAGGAGAGACGAGTGAATTTCTTTGGAGTGACCGTGAGCATTTGGGTGAGGAACATATTGTTTTCTACTAACGTTTTCTTGCAGGTACAAACTGAAATTAAATGGAGAGGGAGGTAGGAGATAGTTCGAACCCGGGGTTATCTAAAGTACAAATGGAGGCGTTATTTGGGCATTTTAGTAGGATGTTGAAGGTTGAGATGGAGCCATTACATGAGCGGTTGGATAGGCTTGAGGTTAGTACGAGTGGAAAAAAATCAAATCCTAAAAATATGGGTAGAGAAGAAGAAGAGGAAGAGTTTGATTTTGGAGGAGAAGAGGAGAGCCAAAATGATAATTGGGGTAGGAATGGAAGAGGTAGAGGAATTGGTAGAGGTAGAAGAGAAGCCGTTCGGGGTAGATATGATGGGAATAGGGAAGATGGTAATATGGGTAGTATTAAGATGAAAATCCCTTCGTTCCATGGGAAATCTGATCCGGAGGCATATTTAGAGTGGGAAAAGAGGGTAGAGTTTGTGTTTGAGTGTCACCACTATTCCGAACAAAAGAAGGTGAGGTTGGCGGTGGTTGAATTTTTAGACTATGCTCTCATTTGGTGGGATCAATTAGTGACCACTAGGAGGAGGTACAATGAGAGGCCCATAGAAACTTGGGATGAGATGAAGAGAGTGATGAGAAAAAGGTTTGTGCCCAACCACTACTATAGGGAGATGTTTAAGAGGCTACAAACTTTAAGGCAAGGGGTGAAGAGTGTTGAGGACTACTATAAGGAGATGGAAGTAGTCATGATTAGGGCTAATATTGAGGAAGATAATGAGGCGACGATGGCTCGTTTTCTTTGTGGTTTGAACAGGGAAATCCAAGATCAAGTTGAGCTTCGGCACTACTTGGATCTAGACGAAATGGTGCAAATGGCCATAAAAGTGGAGCAACAACTCAAAAGGCGTGGAGTTGGCCGCACCAATCAAACCGGAGGTTCATCATCTTCATGGCGATCAAATGTGGTGAAGCGTGAGGAGAATAAGGTGGTGAGCAAGCCCAAATTTGAGACCAAACAAGAGGCACCTAAGCAAGGAGTGCAAGGTAAATCTGAAACTCCTTCTAATCGATCTAGAGATACTAAATGTTTTAGGTGTCAAGGGTTGGGTCATATTTCTAGTGAATGTCCTAATAAGAGGGTGATGATCTTGAATGACTATGGTGAGTATGAATCTCATAGTGAGGGTGATGATGATGATGAGATGCCTGCATTAGAGGATCCTGACGAGGGTTATGAGGCGGTTGTTGGAGAAGCACTAGTGACTAGGCGTATCATGAGTGCCCAAGTCAAGGAGGAGGAGACTAACCAAAGGGAAAACTTATTCCATACTAGATGTTTTGTAAATCAAAAGGTTTGCAATTTAATCATAGATGGGGGGAGTTGTACTAATGTGGCTAGTTGTGAGATGGTAGAGAAATTGGGTTTGCCTACACTAAAGCACCCTCAACCATATAGGCTTCAATGGTTGAATGATTGTGCGGAAGTGAAAGTTAACAAGCAAGTGCTAGTGCCTTTTTCTATTGGGAAGTATGTGGATGAGGTCTTGTGTGATGTGGTACCTATGCATGCTTGCCATATCTTGTTGGGTAGACCTTGGCAATATGATAGGCGAGTGACACATGATGGGTTCAAGAACAAGTACTCATTTGTGTTGAAAAAGGAGTCCATTGTTTTGCTTCCTTTGTCCCCAAAGCAAGTGTTGGAGGACCAATTAAAAAAAAAGAGGAGAGGTGAGGCCAAAAAAAAGAGTGAATTAAAAAATGAGATGGCCTTTGAAGATAAAAATGAAATGGCTGAAAAAAAGAGTGACAAAAAAAGTGAGATAGCCATACAAAAGAAAATGGAGAGGAAAGAAAATGAGGGAAAAGAATATGAGAGGAAAGAGGCCAAAAAGAAAACATACATGGCGCAAAAAAGTGAGGTGAAGCAATTGATGCACACACGTGAACCACGGGTGTTGATTCTTTATAAAGAGATCCTCTTTAACACAAGTGATATAGCCGGGTCCCTTCCGAGCATTGTTGTTTCACTTTTGCAGGAATTTGATGATATATTTCCGGAGGAGCAACCTCAAGGGCTACCACCATTGAGGGGGATTGAGCACCAAATTGATTTGGTGCCCGGGAGTGCATTGCCAAATCGTCCAGCTTATAGGAGCAATCCGGAGGAGGCTAAGGAGCTTTAACGGCAGGTAAGTGAGTTGTTAGATAGGGGTTTTGTGCGTGAGTCCATGTCCCCTTGTGCTGTGCCTGTTTTGTTAGTTCCTAAGAAAGATGGTTCATGGCGTATGTGTGAGGATTGTAGGGCATTCAATAACATCACCATTAAGTATAGGCATCCCATACCTAGACTAGATGATATGTTAGATGAATTGCATGGTGCTTGTATCTTTAGCAAAATTGATTTGAAAAGTGGTTATCACCAAATTAGGATGAGGGAAGGTGATGAGTGGAAAACTGCTTTTAAAACCAAGTACGGGTTGTATGAGTGGATGGTGATGCCATTTGGCTTAACTAACGCACCTAGCACCTTTATGAGGTTAATGAACCATGTCTTGCGTGCATACATAGGGAAATTTGTTGTTGTTTACTTTGATGATATCCTAGTATATAGCAAAGACTTGGATGAGCATGTTGATCACTTGAAACTTGTGCTAATCATACTAAGGGCTGAAAATCTATATGCTAACCTAAAGAAATGTGATTGTTGTACAAGCAAACTTGTCTTCCTTGGTTTTGTGGTAAGCTCACAGGGGATACAAGTGGATGAGGACAAGGTAAGTGCTATTCGAGAGTGGCCATCGCCTACTACTGTTGGTCAAGTCCAAAGTTTTCATGGACTTGCAAGCTTCTATCAGAGGTTTGTAAAGGATTTTAGCACATTGGCAGCACCCATGACAGCGGTGATCAAGAAGAACGTTCCATTCCATTGGGGCGAGGAGCAAGAGAAGTCTTTTAATACCATTAAGAAAAAATTAATTAATGCTCCTTTACTTGTTTTGCCTTACTTTGCTAATACGTTTGAAATTGAATGTGATGCTTCAGGTGTAGGTATAGGCGGAGTTTTGATGCAAGGAGGACGGCCCGTGGCGTACTTTAGTGAGAAGCTCAATGGAGCAGCGCTGAACTATCCCACGTATGATAAGGAGTTCTACGCACTTGTGAGGACTCTAGAGACGTGGCAGCACTACTTAAGGCCTAAGGAGTTTGTGATTCATACGGATCATGAGTCTCTAAAGCACCTTAAGGGACAACAGAAGTTGAACAAAAGACATGCCAAGTGGGTGGCGTTCATTGAAACATTCCCCTACATCATCAAGTACAAACAAGGTAAGGAAAATGTAGTGGCCGACGCACTATCACGAAGGTACGTACTTTTCTCTACTTTGGAGTCTAAAATTTTGGGGTTTGAGCATGTCAAGGAGTTGTATGTGCTAGATGACGATTTTAAGAATGTGTTTGAAACTTGTATGCATGGTCCACATGATAAATTCTATTTGCATAATGGTTTCTTGTTTAGAGAAGATAGGTTGTGCATCCCTAGATCATCCGTTCGTGAATTACTTGTTAGGGAGGCACATGGGGGTGGTTTGATGGGACACTTTGGTGTGGCAAAAACTTTAAGTGCGTTGCATGAACATTTCTATTGGCCACACATGAAGCGTGATGTTGAGCGTGTTTGTGATAAGTGCATAACTTGTAGACAAGCTAAGTCTAGAACACAACCACATGGATTGTATACACCACTTCCTGTTCCTAGTGAGCCTTGGGTTGACATTTCTATGGACTTTGTTTTGGGGTTGCCTAGGACTAAGAAGGGGAGGGATTCAATATTTGTTGTTGTTGATAGATTCTCTAAGATGGCACATTTCATTGCTTGTCACAAAACTGATGATGCGTCTCACATTGCGGATTTGTTCTTTAGAGAAGTCGTTAGGTTGCATGGCATGCCTAGGACTATTGTTTCTGACCGTGATGTTAAATTCTTGAGTTACTTTTGGAAGACTTTATGGGCTAAACTTGGCACAAAATTGTTGTTTTCTACTACTTGTCATCCTCAAACGGATGGGCAAACTGAAGTTGTCAATAGGACATTAGGAACACTTTTGCGTGCTATTCTTAAAAAGAACTTGAAGAATTGGGAAAATTGTTTGCCATTTGTTGAGTTTGCTTATAATCGTTGCGTGCATTTTACTACGAACTATTCGCCATTTGAAATTGTTTATGGTTTTAACCCTTTGACTCCGTTAGATTTGATGTCTTTACCTGTGAGTGAAAGGTTAAACATGGATGGGAAAAAGAAGGCGGAATTTGTTAGGAGTTTGCATGAGAAGGTCAAAGCTAATATTGAAAAGAAGAATGAACGATACACAAAGCAAGCCAACAAGGGAAAGAAGAAGGTGATATTTGAGAAAGGTGATTGGGTGTGGCTACACTTGAGGAAGGAAAGGTTCCCCGAGAAGAGACGTTCTAAACTATTACCTAGGGGTGATGGACCATTTCAAGTACTTGAAAGGATCAATGACGATGCCTACAAACTAGATCTACCAGGTGAGTATAACGTGAGTTCTACTTTCAATGTTAGTGACTTGTCGTTGTTTGATGTAGGTGACGAGCTGGATTTGAGGACAAATCCTTTTCAAGAAAGGGAGGATGATGCGAACACGGATGTGCACGTCCCAAGGAAAGCATGGGATCCCTTAGAGTTACTGTTCGGGCTGCCCGATACCACTTGAAAGGGGATCGGTTACGGTGACCGGAAGCGCAACGGAAGTTTAAAATTTTTATTTTTCATAAGAAATTTTCGGCCACCTTGATTTAATGTGTAGCAAATACAAAAACAACAAAATGTCATACTTAGTGTGTTTAGAAAAATACCTATCAACCTCTTGAGGTTGATGATGGCTCCAACTAAGGTGTAAACACCTTAGCTCTTGTATGGCAAGAACTTCTACAAGCTTCCAAAGAGCACTCCTTGCTCTAAAATAAAGCCCACCACCAACTAGGTAGATCCCCTCATATTTTGCACTAGAAAAATATGA
>NC_133323.1:12948195-12955584 GCF_012295235.1 Primulina huaijiensis | reverse complement strand
GACCAATCACGAGGGGACGACTGAAGAAGTTTAAAGAGGCGTTGCAGGGGCTTATGAGCAAGGAAGAAGGACTTACAAGCGAGGTGCAAAGTGCTGAAGGGTTCGAGATGCATGGAAATAAGTTTGGGAGCCAAAGGAACGTTATTCAAGTGCTAAATCAAGAGGAGTCCAGATACAACGGCGCCCGAGCGGCCAAATCTTACCGCCCGAGCGCCAAACATACTGTCCAGGACGTGAACTCCAGAAGCAGCGGCGCCCGAGCGGTAAAATATTACCGCCCGAGCGCGACCTGTCCAGAAGACTCCGCGCCCGAGCGGTTGAATCTCGCGCTCGAGCGCGCCTTGTTCCGAGAAACATTATCTTTTCCTATTTTAGAGTTTTAATTAGTTAGGTAACTAGATTTATCATATCTTTTGATTTGTAGTCAATATATGGACGAAAAATTAAACACTTTTCAGATTATCATTGATATTTTATAAAAGTTTTTGAGTTTTCTCTCAACTTTTTCAAAGCTTTAGCTTTGTAAACAAAAATCAAACTTATCAAAGTTTTTAACTTTGTGGCGTTTGTCGATCGTGCTTGTGCGGATTGTCTTAGACTTGTTCTTTGAAGGTTCGTCATAATTTTCGATTGTTTATCTCGTGATTATTTGTTGCTAAACTCCTCATAGTTTAGAGGTGAAAATCACAACACACACACTTGATTCAAAAGATCGGGACAACACGAATTCCTTGTTCGATATTAAATTGAGGGCGCGATTCATATTTATTCGTGTTTGATTTTATTTGTACGTGGATTCACATCAGATTGAGCGGGGTAGATGAGTCTTTTTCCTTGCTTTTGTGTGTTAGCATGATTTATTGCTTTCCTTATTACATGTTGTGTTGTTATCTAAGTTGATTACAGCATGCCTTTACAAAGACTGAATTCAGAACCGAGTCTGGATCAGAGGTATATGACCAGAGGAGGACTGAGACAGACTGTATCGATTGTGTACTAATCTGTGTGATAATCAGATAATGCCTCCTCGATGAGTACCGCAACCAGTAGCAGGTCGGGCACAAGAACAGGGCAGTACTTCGAATGTCCCTATGGATGTTACTGCAACCCCGATGGAGACTCTGCTGAAACGGTTTCAGTCGTTCCGACCACCGATATTGAAGGGTACGGAAAATTCAGTTGAGTGTGAAAGCTGGTTAGATGACATTGAGATTTTATTTGAGTCCCTTGATTATACTGATGAGCGGCGAGTGAAGTTGATTGGGCACCAACTGCAAGAGGTTGCCAAGAACTGTTGGATTACCACGAAGAGAGCCTTGGAGCATCATGGTACAAAGGTCACTTGGAAGGTGTTCAAGACAGAGTTCTATCAGTGATTCTTTCCCGTCTCCTACCGAAAAGACAAAGGTGCTGAATTTGCCAACCTGACACAGGGACAGCTGAACATCGAAGAATATGTCGCTAAGTTCTCCACATTACTCCGATTTGCTCCCCACATTGCTGGGAATGATGAGGCCGTTGCGGATCAGTTTATCAATGGCCTGAATCCGGAGATATTTACCTTGCTGAACACGGGACGACCCAACAATTTTTCTGATGCATTGAACAGGGAGAAGGGAGCAGAAGCTGGGTTGCTTAGGCAACGAAGCACTTCTTATGCCGCTTAGACTCCTAGACCACCCCAGCTCTCGGGATCAGTATCAGCAACCACCTCCCAGATTCGAGAGTGGTGGTAGCAGCAGCGGGAGGAAAGACAGTTTGAAAGCGAAGGGGAAGTAGTTCAAGAAATCAAGGAGCAGTTCGTCGAGCTCCAGTGGGCCGAGACAGATAGGGTCGGGTCAGAGATCAGAGTATACAGGGGTTTACTGTAGTTCTTGTGGAGGTAGACATGCCACCGAGCAGTGTAAGGGCGTGATGGGTCGCTGCAACATTTGCAGACAGCAGGGCCACTTCGCCAAGGTCTGTCCACAGAGAGGTGCACAGCAGACTCAGAGTGTAGGAGCATTTGGCCCAATAGCTCAGCCTGAGAGGCAAGCGTCATCTGTTCACTCCTTTCAACCGCCACCTGCACAGACCCAATCCCGAGCCAGAGGTGGCCAGACAGTGAGCCAACCTCCCAGACAGCAGGCTCGAGTATTTGCACTGACAGAAGAGCAGGCCCAAGATGCGCCAGATGATGTGATTGCATGTAACTGTTTTCTTTGCGGTTATCCTGCTTATGTACTGATAGACACAGGTGCAACACATACGTTCTTATCTGAGCATTTTGCATTGATATATGCATTGCCTATTGAGTCGTTGTCTACTGTAGTGTCTGTCTCTTCTCCTTTGGGGACAGGGTTGATATCAGTGACATCTATTAGATCGTGTTTACTACAGTATGATGGGCATGAGATAGATTTAGACTGTATTGTACTTGGGTTATCTGATTGTGATTGCATTATTGGTATCGACATGCTAACCAAGTACAGAGCGACAGTAGATTGTTTCCACAAGATTGTTAGATTCAGACCAGAGATGGCTGAAGAGTGGAAGTTCTACGGCAAAGGGTCTAGAGCTAGAATTCCTTTGATTTCAGTATTGTCTATGAATCAATTACTACAGAAAGGAGCAGAAGGGTTCCTTGTCTATTCAGTTGATTTACTGAAATCGAGTCCTACCTTGGCAGATGTGCCAGTGGTTTGCGTGTTTGCAGATGTGTTCCCCGATGAGATTTCGGGATTGCCTCCAGTCTGAGAGGTAGATTTTAACTTCGACCTAGTACCAGGTACGGTTCCTATTTCTCGAGCTCCTTATAGAATGGCACCGATAGAGTTGAAAGAATTGAAAGAACAGCTTGAAGATTTGCTGGCCAAGGGATATATCAGACCGAGTGTATCTCCTTGGGGCGCACCAGTGCTATTCGTGCGAAAGAAAGACGGTTTGATGAGATTGTGTATCGATTACCGGCAACTGAACAAGGCAACAGTAAAGAACAAGTATCCATTGCCTCGCATCGATGATTTGTTTGATCAGTTGCAGGGATCCTCTGTGTATTCCAAGATCGACTTGCGATCTGGATATCATCACCTGCGAGTCAGAGATTCAGATATACCGAAGACTGCATTCCGAACCCGGTATGGACATTTCGAGTTTATTGTCATGCCTTTTGGTTTAACGAATGCGCCAGCGGTGTTTATGGGTCTGATGAACCGTGTCTTTCAGAGGTACTTGGATGAGTTTGTGATTGTTTTTATAGATGATATTTTGGTGTATACCAAGAGTCTGATTGAGCATTCTGATCATTTGAGAACTGTATTGAGAATTCTGAGATTAGAGAAATTGTATGCTAAACTGTCAAAGTGTGAGTTTTGGTTGAAACAGGTGGTGTTTTTGGGGCATATTATATCTGGAGACGGTATATCTGTCGATCCGAGCAAAGTCGAGGCAGTGATTAGTTGGCCTAGACCGACTTCTGTGCCAGAGATACGCAGTTTCATGGTTCTGGCAGGATACTATCGACGATTCATCCGAGATTTTTCCAGTATAGCGAAGCCAATCACTCAGTTGACTCAGAAGAATGCGCCTTTTATCTGGTCAGAAGCATGTGAGTCGAGCTTCGTAGAGTTGAAGAAGAGATTGACTAGTGCTACAGTCCTGACGATACCTTCAGGTACGGGTGATTTCGTTGTATATTGTGATGCATCTCACAGAGGACTAGGATGTGTTCTTATGCAGCGAGGACATGTGATTGCATACGCTTCGAGACAGCTGAAGCCACACGAGAGTCGATACCCAATTCATGATTTTGAATTGGCGGCTATCGTTTTTGCATTAAAGATCTGGCGTCACTATCTGTATGGGGAGAAATTTGAGATCTACTTTGATCACAAAAGCATGAAGTATCTGTTTTCTCAGTCAGAGTTGAATATGAGACATCGACGGTGGCTTGATCTGCTGAAAGACTTTGCTTGCGAGATCAAGTACTATCCAGGGAAGTCGAATGTAGCAGCGGATGCTTTGAGGCGAAAGGTATGTTCCTTATCCTTGTCGATGATAGGTGTTTCGAATATGATAGAAGATTGTTGCTTTTCTGGATTAGCATTTGATAGAGATAGTAGACCGTTGCGACTTGCCACTATTCAGTGTGAACCAGATTTGATTGTTCGCATCAAAGAGGCACAAAGAACTGATTAGAGTATTCAGAAGTCGATTGATATGGTCAGATCAGGACATATTTATGAGTATCAGGTACGTGATCATGTTTTGTATGTGAATAACAGTCTTGTAGTGCCAGATGTTTCAGATTTGAAACAACAGATACTATCAGAAGCGCACTGTAGTCGGTTCAGTATTCATCCTGGTGGCAGGAAGATGTACAATGATCTGAAAACACAATTCTGGTGGAAATATATGAAGACAGATATTGCAGAGTTTGTGTCTAAGTGCTTGAATTGCCAACAGGTGAAGGCCGAAAGAAAGAAGCCCGGAGGGTTACTTCAGAGTTTAGCTATTCCTGAATGGAAATGGGATCACATTTCCATGGATTTTGTCACGAAGTTACCACGATCATTCCGAGGCTGCGATGCGATTTGGGTTGTGATAGATAGATTGACCAAATCCGCATGCTTCATTCCGTACAAGATGACGTACAGATATGATCAGATGGCCGAGATATATGTCCGAGAGGTGGTCAGATTACATGGTGTGCCGAAGACGATCGTATCAGATCGTGATCCACGATTCACTTCACACTTTTGGCACAGTCTACAGCAGGCTCTAGGTACGACTTTACACTTGAGTACTGCTTACCATCCCCAGACAGACGCACAGTCAGAGCGGACTATCCAGACTTTAGAAGATATGCTGAGAGCTGTAGTACTAGATTTTGGTACTAGTTGGCAAGATTCACTAGCTCTTTGTGAATTCTCGTACAACAACAGCTACCAGACTAGCATCGAGATGGCACCGTTCGAAGCTTTATACGGAAAGAAGTGCAGCTCTCCGTTGTACTGGGATGACATCTCAGAGGTACCAGAACTTGGGCCTGATATGATTCGTGAGATGACTGAGAAAGTAAAGACAATTCAGAAGCGAATGAAGACGGCACAAGATAGACAGGCGAAGTACGCGAACATCAGACGTAGACCGTTAGTGTTTGAGCAGGGAGACAGAGTATTCTTGAAGATTTCTCCTTTCAAAGGCGTTGTCAAATTTGGCAAACGTGGGAAATTGTCTCCGCGATACATCGGTCCATACGAGATTCTCGAGAAGATAGGAGATCGTGCTTATCGACTCGCCATTCCGCCTTCTCTATCTGGGATACATGACGTGTAACACCTCTGGCCGGTTTTAATAAAATAGCAGTGGAAATTAAAATTTTCTTTGTAGGGAGGAAGGATTTAAAATACATTACAATATATAAACAAAAGTTAATACATGATCAATTAAAGGAGGCAACAAAATACAAAACATCATTTTTGTGATCATGTCAAAATACTTGCAAAATAGTCTTCTTCCTTCCCTCTCTTATGCATATGACCCCGGCTCCAATCAACGTCCCGGCCCATCACTCCTGCATCACATGAATAACTGAAATGCGTATGAAACTCAGCAAGTGGAACTCTTACATAGCAATGTACATATACCATACTCTGTAAAACGTGGCTTTGAAAACATTAAATACCATCAACTCTGAAACATGAATATCATAGAATGAATAACAATAACGATGGTATTTGTAATGCCCGAGATTTTTTATCATGTTAAGCTGAGATTATTGATTTTGAATTGATGTAATTATAGACGGACCATTCCGAGACTAGAGTGGGGAAAGCATATGATTATGAAATTTTTTTGGACAGTACTATTGGCGCCCGAGCGGTAGAAAATGACCGCCCGAGCGCCAGTGCAACACGTTAAGGTACCGTACAGAGTGTTCGGCGCCCGAACGGTAATTTGTGACCGCCCGAGTGCCGCCTGATTTGTATGAAAATGAGCCACGTTTCACTTACATGCAACTTGAGATATATATACACAAGCTTCTTCATTCAGATTCATTTGGAAAGAAGGAAACGAGATATATATACGCCTTTTCATATTTTAGATTTGTGATTGTGCAAGATCCGCCCGTCAGAATTTCGATCCGACTTCAGTACTATGTTCCTATCGACGCAGGATTCAACTGGACGTAAGTTTTACTACGTTTTGAGATGATTTGAAATTATGGTATTGCCAGAATCTGATATGATTCCTATATAATGTTCCTGATATGTTAGACATCATATAATCGAAACCGGATTGAAGAACGGATATCCTATAGAATTGTTATGAATTTCAGAGTTGATTTGACTGAGATTGATATCAGATTTGTAGTGTTATTGATTATGAGTTGCGAGAACGGATATCTGTTGATTTGTAGTGTTGGGTATATTGAGATTATGTAGTTATGCTGTCGAAACAGAATTTGATTTGGTTCTTATTATATCCAGTATTGAATTGATTGGTGTATTGATATTGTACTCCTCGATATTGTCATTCCCAGATTGAGTATTGACAGGCCTTGAGTTCGAGACTTCGACAGAGTCAGACTGACAGAAAGAAAGGTATAATTAAATGTTGATTCGGGAAGATACAACTCGAGCTAGATTCGACTTGAGTTTCCCTAAATCACAAACTAGATGATTCTTACTTTGTTATGCCTTATTTATTTATCTTAAAGCAGTGAGATAGGAGAGTCCTTGGTAGATTAGCCAAGCCGGATGTTCGGTTGTGTCGATGGGCGTAGGAGAAGATTCTCTCCTATTGTAGACATTCGATACAGAGGACCGAAGTCTGGGAATAAGACGTACCGCCACCACGATTGGGAGAGTAGGTGGGAGACTTGTTACGTCTTATTCACACCGGGATCCTTAGAATTAGATATGCGTCGAGTCAAAGAATAAGAGTCGAAGAATTTTATCTGTATTCACTAATGAGTTATAATTACTGAGTCATGTGTTATGATTTTGTATTTACTTGCATGACATGCATGTATACATGTTTTATACTGGGATTTGTTCTCACCGGAGTTTCCGGCTGTTGTTGTGTCTGTATGTGTGCATGACAACAGGTGGGACAGGATCGGGGTCACGCAGAGGATGAGAGATCAAGGTTAGAGTGGTGATTACGGGCATAGCAGAGGAACTAGTAGTGTTTACATTTGAGAAATAATGTGTAATAAACTCTAGTTGGTACGATTTGAATGGAACCAGACGTGTATATACTTTTGTTAAAATAAAATAAAGATGTTGTTTGTGTATGATTTATATACAATTGTTTTTGATATTAAAAGAAAAATTTTGACCCACATTTTCTAGCAAAGATCCACTTAATCCCAAAGATAAGTGAGTTAGAGCCCGGGTCCCCACA
>NC_133323.1:12895612-12947956 GCF_012295235.1 Primulina huaijiensis | reverse complement strand
ACTATACTCTTGGTACACAACCTACAACAATAAACCATAAATAGGACCATCAATAACCCAATAAACACAAACCCATAACATTTCATCCATAAAACCAACACCATCAACAAACCCATGATTTCCCCAACACCAAAATCCAACAATAAACTATACCACAGGCTTACCTTAGCTTCTTGAACCAACAAGAACCTTGATCTCACTTCAAAAACCCAACAAATAGCTTGAATCAAAGAAAAGAAATGAAGAAATGAAGAAAACCTAGTCTCCCAAGAGCTGAAAATCGAGAAGTGAGAGGAAAAGAATGAGAAAAATGAGACCAACTCATCCATTTAAACACTAAAAACCCGAAAACACGACTTTACTGTGCTTGGCGCTCGGGCGGTCATAAATTACCGCTCGGGCGCGGACCATACTGTCCGATACCAAACTTCCAGAATTGGTGGCGCTCGGGCGGTCATTTCTTACCGCTCGGGCGCCGCTCTGCGCACAGCCGCCTCAAAGATCGCCTCCGAAACGCCTCTTCCCGTCATAATTTGAAAAAGTGGTAAACATGAAAGTTGTAGCTCTATGTCTTGGCTTGCTTCTCCAATTAGCCTCATGTCATTTGAAGGTCTGAGTAAAAAGTTATGCTCAATCTCCCAACATGTGTCACTGGAGGAACGACGACACACACGACAAACTTCGGGGCGCTTTTGGCTTGTCTTCCACAATGATTTGAACAAAACTCAAAACATGAAAGTTACACCTCTATGTCTTATCTAACCACTCCAATTGGCCTCATACCAATTGGCTCAACATACAAATTATCATGAATTTAATCGCAACGACACTACAGTATCACCACACATCATCTATAACCACAATACTATAAATCATAAATCTTAACTCTTAACATCAAAACTATACTTAGACTTAACCAAGGAGTCAATAAACATACGAAATCTTAAACCGTACCGATCACCAAGCTTGGATATTACAATCTCCCCTCCTTAGAGGAATTTCGTCCCCGAAATTGACGTCACTGCGCAAAAAGTTCTGGATACCTCTCCCTCATCTCATCCTCTGGTTCCCACGTAGCTTCTTCAATCAAATGATTCCTCTAAAGGACTTTAACAATACCGATCTCTTTGTTTCTCAATACTTTGACTTTGTGATCCAGAATTTGGACTGGAATCTCTTGGTACGTCAAACTCGGCGTCAAGTCCAATGGGTCGTGTCGAAGAACATGGGAAGGATTCGCAATATACTTCCTGAGCATGGAGACATGAAAAACATTATGAACTCTATCAAGATCTGGCGGTAAGGCTAACCTGTAAGCTCGATCACCGACTCTGTCCAATATCTCAAATGGACCAATAAATCTCGGACTCAACTTTCCCTTTTTGCCAAACCGCATCACACCTTTAAGAGGTGCTATCTTCAAGAACACATGGTCGCCAACCTCAAACTGCAACGGCCTTCGCCTCACATCAGAATAGCTCTTCTGTCTGGACTGCACTGTCTTCATCCTCTCTCGAATAACAGCAACAACATCAGCTGTCTGTTGGACCAACTCTGGACCCAACATCTTCCTCTCACCAATCTCATCCCAATATAAGGGTGATCTACATTTTCTGCCATAAAGTGCTTCATAAGGTGCCATGCCAATCGTCGCCTGGTAACTGTTATTGTACGTGAACTCAACAAGAGGCAATTTGGAATCCCAGCTACTAGGATAATCTATAGTACAAGCTCTGAGCATATCCTCTAAAATCTGAATAACTCTCTCTGACTGACCGTCGCTCTGGGGATGATATGTTGTACTGAAAGCTAACCGTGTACCCATAGCTCTGTGCAAACTCTTCCGAAACTCTGAAGTAAATCTAGGGCCACGATCAGACACAATCGACACAGGAACACCATGAAGTCTAACAATCTCTGCTACATACTCTTCGGCATACTGGTTCATAGAGTACGTTGTCTTGACTGGGAGAAAATGAGCTGACTTGGTCAATCGATCAACGATAACCCAAATAGAGTTAAAACTTTTCTGCGTCCTGGAAGACCAGTCACGAAGTCCATCGTAATGTGCTCCCATTTCCATTGAGGAATCTGCAATGACTGCAATGTTCCAGCAGGTCTCTGATGCTCAATCTTCACCTGCTGACAAGTTAGGCACTGAGAAATGAACATAGAAATATCCTTCTTCATACCTGGCCACCAATAGAGTCTACGAAGATCCTGATACATCTTGGTGATACCTGGGTGCATCGAGTATGGCGCGGTATGTGCCTCTGTCAAGACGTCTCGTCGAATATCATCGCCAATAGGAATGCATATACGACCTATGAATGTCGTCAAACCATCTCCATTCATCCCAAACTCTGAATTACCTCTCTCCTCTGCTCTGGCTCTCATCTCTATCAACTGTACATCATTGGCCTGTTCTCTACGGATCCTGTCCGTCAATGTAGCCCGAATGACCAACGCTAAAAAACGAGCAATGATTCCTGGAACCACCAAAGCTATCTCCTCTCGTTCCAAGTCCAACGACAACGGCTTCTGAATCATAGAACTCAAAGAAGAACTTGACTTACGACTCAATGCATCCGCTACAACATTCGCCTTCCCTGGGTTGTAACTAATCGTCACATCATAATCTTTGACAAGCTCTAACCACCGCCTCTGTCGCATATTGAGCTCTTTCTGGGAAAACGAATACTTTAAACTCTTGTGGTCCGTGAAAATTTCATCCCTTTCGCCATATAAATAATGTCTCCAGATTTTCAGGGCGAAAACCACAGCTGCCAGCTCCAAATCATGCGTGGGGTAATTCTTCTCATAATCTTTCAACTGACGAGAGGCATAAGCCATAACCTTTCCACGCTGCATCAGCACTGCAACAAGACCCTTCTTCGATGCATCGGTATAAACAACAAAGTCCCCTGTACCACTGGACAATGCAAGTACCGGAGCTGTCGTCAACTTATCTTTCAACTCCTGAGATCCATTTTGGCAATCATTGGACCACTCAAACTTCACAGTCTTCCTCGTCAGATTGGTCAACGACAGAGCAATCTTGGAAAAATCTGAAATGAAGCGACGATAATAACCCGCCAAACCAAGAAACCTGCGTACCTCTGATACAGTGGTAGGGATAGGCCACTTTTGTATCGCCTCTATTTTCGCTGGATCAACAGCTAACGCATCCTTCGAGACAACATGGCCTAAGAAAGAAATCTGCTCTAACCAGAACTCACATTCCTTCAACTTAGCATACAACCTCTTCTCCCTCAACAACTGAAGAACAACTCTGAGATGCTCTGCATGAAGCTCTCTGGTCTTGGAATAGATCAAAATATCGTCGATAAAAACAATGACAAAGCTATCCAAATATGGCTTGAACACTCGGTTCATAAGATCCATGAAAACTAAAGGAGCATTGGTCAGACCAAACGACATAACAAGAAATTCATAATGACCATACCTGGTCCGAAATGCCGTCTTAGGGATATCAGACTCCCTCACTTTCAACTTATAATAGCCAGATCGCAGATCAATCTTCGAAAACACTGTAGCCCCTTGCAATTGGTCAAAAAGACCGTCTATCCGTGGCAACGGATACTTATTCTTGATAGTCACTTTATTGATCTCTCTGTAATCAATGCACAGTCGCAACGACCCATCTTTCTTCTTAACAAAAAGAACCGGAGATCCCCAAGGCGAAGAACTCGGCCGAATAAAACCCTTATCTTATAGATCCTGCAACTGCGTCTTCAAATCCTTCATATCTGTAGGGGCCATTCTGTACGGAGCCTTAGAAATAGGAACCGTACATGGGACTAAATCAATCACAAACTCCACATCTCTGTCCGGCGGTAAACCTGGCACATCATCCTCAAATACATCACGGAACTCTCTCACAACATCAATATCATCAAGATTCAACTTCACAATTCTATCCATATCCACAATCGAAGCCAAAAACCCATCACAACCTCTAAACAACAACTTCTTAGCCTCAAGACACGAAATAAAAGGAAGGACCAGCGAAGTACCTGCACTGGCGAGCATACCTTCCTTATTTCCATCATCTGCAAATTTCACCGTCTTAGCAACGCAATCAATCACTGCACGGTAAGTCGATAGCCAATCCATGCCAAGAATAATATCAAACGCAACCATCGGAATAACAATCAAATCGGCATAAACCACTCGCCCATCGATTTGAACAGAACACGCATACACAATAGACGTCGGGCACAACACATCTCCCGAAGGCAATACAACATTAAACTGGAGGGGAAGAATAGAAGGAACTAAACCCAAAGATCTCAGAAATAGTTCAGACATAAAAGAATGAGTAGCACCTGTATCAATCAATGTCGTAGCTACTCTGCCTGAAATTAAAATAGTGCTAGAGATCACAGAAGAATCATGGTTTATACCTTCCTTCGTCATGGTAAAGATGCGACCCTACACCTTCTCCTTGCTCGATCTTCTGGGGCAGTCCTTGGCAATATGGCCTGCAGTGCCACATCTGTAGCATGTATTAGTACCAAACCTACACTCACCCCTGTGAGGCCTACTGCACTTGGGACACAATGGCTTCTCTGGATCAGATAAAACAGTTGGTGCTTTAGAACTCGTCTCTAACTTACCTTTCCCCTTAAAACTGCCCTTGCCTCTCTGGCTCGAACCTTGACCCCTCTGAGCAATAGCCTGCTGCATCGCCTGTCTCTCTCTAGTAATATCCTTCTCATCTTGCTCGGCTAACAATGCTTTAGCCACAATCTCTTTAAATGTCACCGCCTTAGACATATTGATGTCCCTTCTGATTTCTGCTCGCAGTCCTCTAATAAAATGAGCACCCTTGTCTTTGTCATCGGATGCAATGTATGGGGCAAACAGACAGCCCTCCTCGAACTTCAGAATATACTCATCAACATTCATACTTCCTTGACGAAGCTCTAAAAATTCAGTCACCTTCCGAGCTCGAAGTGCATCTGGGAAGTACTTGTCATAGAAAAGATCCGTGAAATCTTGCCACTTCAACGCCGGAACATCAACACCTACCTTGGTAGCATTCCACCAAATGCGTGCAGCTTTGACTAACATGAACACTGCACATCCAACTCTTTCGTTGTCTTCATACTTGAGATGATCAAATATCGCCTCAAGTGCTTTGATCCACTCTACAGCCACCAATGGATCAGTGCTTCCTGCAAACTCAGACGGATCCATCCTCTTAAAAGCAGTAAAGATCCCATCAGTTCCAACTGCTTGAACCACTGGGCCTCTTCCTTGTCCTCTACCTTGGCCTGTACCTTGCATACGGAGCAACTGCTGGATCTGCTCACTATGGACCTTGGCTTGCTCTTTTAGTAACTTGCCGAACTCATCGACAACTCTAGAGGAAGAACTATCCTCACCCTCTGAAGCCTTTCTCTTAGGAGGCATACTCCTACAATGTGCTCACATAATACATATCAATAGATAACAATGAATAGATGTAGAAGAAGACATACCCGGACTGTTGAAAGTAGACGAAGTCATATGCATTGGTCCGAAGAACGGGGCTCTGATACCAATAAATGTAACACCTCTGGCCGGTTTTAATAAAATAGCAGCGGAAATTAAAATTTTCTTTGAAGGGAGGAAGGATTTAAAATACATTACAATATATAAACAAAAGTTAATACATGATCAATTAAATGAGGCAACAAAATACAAAACATCATTTTTGTGATCATGTCAAAATACTTGCAAAATAGTCTTCTTCCTTCCCTCTCTTATGCATATGACCCCGGCTCCAATCAACGTCCCGGCCCGTCACTCTTATCTGCATCACATGAATAACTGAAATGAGTATGAAACTCAGCAAGTGGAACTCTTACATAGCAATGTACATATACCATACTCTGTAAAACGTGGCTTTGAAAACATTAAATACCATCAACTCTGAAACATGAATATCATAGAATGAATAACAATAACGATGGTATTTCTCTTTTCTCTGTTGGATTGATATCTATATAGTATCTCTGTCTCTGTGCCTCTATCCCATCGATATGAATCGATAACTCTGAGGGATATAAGCCTATGGTCGTTGATCAACTTATTGCATGCAATATCTGACTATGTATATATCAGAGATGAGACAGAGATATCCCTAGTTATTTTGATGATGTGAGTTCCTGTTTAGATTTTTGTCATTGCTTCTTATACATGCTTTGATTAAATGCCTGCGAGTTCGAGGACAAACTTATATCTAAGAGGGGGAGAAATGTAATGCCCGAGATTTGATTACTGTGGTCAGATGGTACTGAATTGATAGAATTAAGGTTGTAGGAACTCAAATGGAAAAGCGGGCGTCGGTACAACTCAAGATCCAAAATTTGTACAGAAGTCGTGGCGCCCGAGCGGTAGAAAGAGACCGCTTGAGCGCCAATGGTTACAAAGAAAAGTTCTCGGACAGAAAGTCTGGCGCCCGAGCGGTTGTTTGTGACTGCCCGAGCGCCAGGGGATAACACTAAAAGTTTTCGGACAGAACATCTCGCGCCCGAGCGGTATTATGTGACCGCCCGAGCGCCGCCTGAAATACACAAAAATTCTGAAGAAGCCACGTACGAGATTTGCATGTAATATATATATATGTTATTCACTCTCATTCTCCTCCACCTTGCAACCAGCACCACCGAGAGAAGCATTCAAGAAAGCTCAAGATCCTCACATATTAGACATTTGATTGTGAAGAATCCAACCATCCGATTTTCAATCTGAGTTTAGATTCTTGTTCCTCGCCTTAAGAGCTATCAAAGGATGTAAGTTTCTTTACATTTCAGCATGGTTTGAAGTTTAGATGTTGGGGAAATTGTGATATGATTCCTATTATGTTTTGGTATGATAGTGGTAATCTTATATTCGATATCGGATCGAAGAAATGATATCGTATGCAATTTATACGAAATACCAGCATGTATTGGGTGGAAATTATGCAGATTTTGAGATCTTGATATATAGATTGTGATGATTGTGAGTTGTAATATGGATTATGTTGCTATTTGAGTTGATCGGTATTGAGAAATCACGCCGTTATGCCGTCGAATTGTATTGAGATTGAATAATGAGTTGTACAAGATTTGCTTTGAGTTGTGTCTTGATAGATTATATCTATATATTGTCATTTAAGAGTTGATATTATACGATTCGACATCGAGACTTCGACTACGACAAATACTGAACAACGAAAGGTATAATTCAATGTTGATTCGGGAAGATACAACTAGAGCTAGATTCGACTTGAGTTTCCCTAAATCACATAATAGATGATTATTATCTTGTTATGCTTTATTTATTGATTTATTTTAAAGCATTGAGATAGGAGAGTCCCTGGTAGATTAGCCAAGCCGGATGTTCGGTTGTGTCGATGGGCGTAGGAGAAGATTCACTCCTATTGGAGACATTCGATACAGAGGACCGAAGTCTGGGAATAAGACGTACCTCCACCCCGATTGGGAGAGTAGGTGGGAGACTTGTTACGTCTCATTCACACCGGGATCCCTAGACTTAGAGTCGAGTCAAAGATATGAGTTTGATTTACGTTGCCTGATTTAGATTAGTTGTGTTTCATAGACTATGGAACATATTCCTATTGTGTACATTCATGAAAGCATGTTCATGATTTATATTGTGTATATGCCTGTATATATTGCTTTATACTGGGATTTATTCTCACCGGAGTTTCCGGCTGTTGTTGTGTCTGTATGTGTGCATAACAAAATGTGGGGCAGGATCAGGGTCGAGACGAGGATGAGTGAGAGTTGATAGCGTGGTGATCACGGGCGTAGCAGAAGCACTAGTTGTTGTATTAGACATGTATTAATACTTTTAAACACTAGTTTGATTCTATGAATGAAACAAGACATGTATTTGCTTTTAACGAAATGCAATAAATCTTATGTATGTGTAGTATGTTAAGAGCAAATTTTTGACCGAGATTTTGTAACAAAGATACAATTAATCCCAAAGATAATCGAGTTAGAGAGGCACATGGGGGAGGTTTAATGGGACATTTTGGTGTGGCTAAAACTTTAAGTGCCTTGCGTGAACATTTCTATTGGCCACATATGAAACGTGATGTTGAGCGTGTTTGTGAAAAGTGCATAAATTGTAGGCAAGCTAAGTCTAAGACACAACCACATGGATTGTATACACCACTTCTTGTTCCTAGTGAGCCTTGGATTGACATTTCTATGGACTTTATTTTGGGGTTGCCCAGGAGTAAGAAGGGGAGGGATTCAATATTTGTTGTTGTTGATAGATTCTCTAAAATGGCACATTTTATAGCTTGTCATAAAACTGATGATGCTCCAAACATTGCGGATTTGTTCTTTAGAGAAGTCGTTAGGTTGCATGGCATGCCTAGGACTATTGTGTCTGATCGTGATGTTAAATTCTTGAGTTACTTTTGGAAAACATTGTGTGCTAAACTTGGCACTAAATTGTTGTTTTCTACTACTTGTCATTCTCAAATGGATGGACAAACTGAAGTTGTCAATAGGACATTAGGAACACTTTTGCGTGCAATTTTTAAAAAAAACTTGAAGAATTGGGAAAATTGTTTGCCATTTGTTGAGTTTGCTTATAATCGTAGCGTGCATTCTACTACAAATTATTCGCCCTTTGAAATTTTGTATGGTTTTAATCCTTTGACTCCGTTGGATTTGATGTCTTTGCCTGTGAGTGACAGGTTAAACATGAATGGCAAAAAGAAGGCTGAATTTGTTAGGGGTTTGCATGAAAAGGCCAAGGCCAACATTGAGAAGAGAAATGAGCAATATGACAAGCAAGCCAACAAAGGGAAGAAGAAGGTGATATTTGAGAAAGGAGATTGGGTGTGGCTACATTTGAGGAAGGAAAGGTTTCCTGAGAAGCGACGTTCGAAACTATTACCCTGGGGCGATGGACCATTCCAAGTTCTTGAGAGGATCAATGACAACGCCTACAAACTCGACCTACCGGGTGAGTACAATGTGAGTTCCACTTTCAATGTTAGTGATTTGTCGTTGTTTGATGTAGGTGATAAGCAAGATTTGAGGACAAATCCTTTTCAAGAAGGGGAGGATGATGCGAACACGGGCGGTCAAGCTCCAAGGAAAGCATGGGATCCTTTGTAGTTGCCGGAGGGACAAGTAACGAGGGGACGACTAAAGAAGTTCAATGAGGCACTACAGGGAGTCATGAGCAAGCATGAAGGGGTCGTGATGCATGGGAGCACGTTTGGAGACCAAAGGAATATTATTCAAGCATTGTTAAATACGACCGAGACTACACGGATGTCTACACGGGGTCCGTGCCCTTTACAGCCGAGGATGAAGAATTTGCGTGCCGACACGGACCAGTACACGGGGTCCATGTCCTAATACAGTGCGTAAACGGACCCGTACACGGAGGTGGACACGGGGTCTGTGCTCCTTGTTTCCTGCTGAAGTTGATTCTCCCGAGCGAACACGGACCCGAACACGGAGATCAACACGGGGTCCGTGTCCTGTGTTTTCTGCGCGGATTTGTTTCCTTTCTAGAGTTTTAATTTTTTTGGAGACTAGATTTGAGATATCTTTTGTTTATTAAAACATGTTTGAACGAAAATTAACACACAGTTGAGATATTATTGAGTTTATGCAATAGTTTTGAGTTTTTCTCACAAACTTTTTTTCAAAGCTTTGCTTTGTAATCAAAATTAAACTTATCAAAGTTTTTAACTTTGTGGCATTTGTCGATCGCTCTTGTGCGGATTGTCAAGGGCTTGTTCTTTAAAGGTTCGTTACAATTTCGGTTGTTTATTTTCCGTGATTATTTGTTGCTAAACTTTTCATAGTTTAGAGGTGAAAATCACACACACACTTGATTCAAAAGATAGGGACAACACATCGATCTTTGCTTGTTATTGAATAGAGTGCGCGATTCGATTTTAATCGTGTTTGCTATTTATTCGTACGAGGATTTGTATCAGTAATAGGGCAAGGGGACAAGATGTAGCGGATCATTCAAGAATAAATTAGGGTATAAATACCTCAGACATAATCTAAATATAAGAACTAGAAGAAAGATCTCGAACGAACTGAGGAAGAAAAGGTATGCGGAACGGAGTTCTTTATTTGACTCCTCCCCTACGAAATAAGCAAGGAAACGAGCTTAGGCATGCGAGTGAGTGGTAGAAGCAGGAACAACTGGTTCAGCTAACGAACAAAGTTTGACCCTTTTGATTGTACCAACCAGGCATTAGATTGTTGCTGGCGGAATGTTTTGTTTGTGCGGCCCCTTTTTCAACCCTAGAGCCCAGAGTGGTACGAATTTTTAATGTTAGGAGGAATCGATCAGGCAAAGGAGTAGTACATTTGTGCCATCCTTTACCTTTCAAAGGTCTATCTTTCAGCCTACGATCTGATCTTTTGGCAGAAGGGCCTCTTTTAAATAGAAGTAAAGGCACGAGAAAGGACCCTCATGAGTGATTTGGGTTTGAAACTCGCGTTTTTGTGTACAGAGATCGATGTCCTAGATCTTTCAGAGGTGAAATTCAATCGGCCTGAGGATTAGTTCGGAGTTCGAATGCAGAAGAAGCTATCTTAGGACCTGTTGACAAGGACTTTGAGAAAGGGATCGGGCTGGTTGACAGAAAGCAAGACAGAAAAGAAGCTACCTTTAGTACATTTAGTCCAGCCAACGGAACGAGAACAGAGTAGAGTCAAGGTCTTTGAAACCAATTCATCCATTCCCTCTACTTAGCAGTTATACTAGTTTTTTAGAAAGGACTGAACAGGTAGACAGAAAAGAAAGAAGACAAGATAGACTTTGATACCTCAACTTTCTTTCTTGATTGCTTCTTTGTTTGGTTGATTGATTCTTGATGACAAGCATACAGACAGTGATAAAGTGACACAGATCCATTTCTGCTTTCATTTCATTTTCTGCTAGTGTGGTTGCACTTGGGTGGGACCCTTTCTTTTTATTATATATGCCAAAGTAAGCTTTTCTTTCCATTTATGGAAAGTAACTTGTATCACCAACCAACCACTTATTTTGTTTTGTTTTGATTGAGACAAGCAATCCTAGGACTAGCTTTTCACGGGGCTTACTTGATCCTCGAAAAAGCTCTAGCGATGTTGCTTCGAGCCGTAGGTCATGGAGCGCTATTTGAAAATCCTTCTTCCATTTTTGGTATACTTCTTCTGATTTGACCCCGCTTTTTATAGCTAAGATAAGGTCATCCGCATATCGAACATAGCGCAAACTATTCTCTTCTTTCCTTTCATAAGTATAAGTGAATCAATTTTCTTATCTAGTTGATGCAAGAAAATGATCGATTATTTTACTGAAATCTTCATTCTCATTGCCTATAGCAGCCCTCATACTCTCTAAAAGTGAAAAGTAAGTCGTGCTGTATAGCACATTTGCAGCTGATTCAATTTAGAACATCACTAAAGATAGGACAAGATTGTTTATTCATTCACCACCAAGAGCGCATTCAATAGCAGCATTCTTTGCCTATTCTTATATATAGGATTTGATTCTCCACTTGCCTTAGGTTAGAGCAATCGGAGTGAAGTGAGAAGGATTTTTTGCTGTAAACTTAGGGTACTAGCTTCACTAACGATGTCAAAGAGCTCCCTCTTGCAACCAAGCCCTTCTTGCTAACACCGGCCTTTCATTTGGTTTAGGGGCCCTCCCCTTTGAATTGCTACTGGGCTGAGACTAGTGAACTGAGCTAGATCAAGGGCTTAGCCTACAACGGAAATGGCTCCTTCTTATTGATAGCACAGGTGAGAAGACCCCTAAGGGGCAACGATGCGAACACGGATGGTCAAGCTCAAAGGAAAGCATGGGATCCTTTAGAGTTGCCGGAGAGACCAATCACGAGAGGACGGCTAAAGAAATTCAAAGAGGCACTACAAGGGCTTATGAGCAATGAAGAAGGACTTACAAGCAAGGTGCAGAGTGGTGAAGGGCTCGTGATGCATGGGAGTAAGTTTGGGAGTCATAAGAACACCATTCAAGTGATGAATGAAGAAAACGTCCTGAATGCTCCGCGCCCGAGCGGTAAAATACTACCGCCCGAGCGCCAAACGTACTGCCCAAGAGTTGATTTCCAGAACCCTCGGCGCTCGAGCGGTAATATCCTACCGCCTGAGCGCGAGTCAGAGCTTTGTGTTCATCAAACTTTGAGATTTTTCTCTCAAACTTTTTCAAAGCTTCGCTTTGTGTTCATCAAAAATCAAACTTATCAAGATTCGTTCTTGTGGCGTTTGTCGATTGATTTCATACGGATTGTCAACGATATGTTCTTTGAAGGTTCGTCTGTTTATCAATTGTTTTAATCGTGATTGTTTGTTGCTAAGTTTTTATAACTTAGAGGTGACTATCACAACACTATACNATTGTATCTTATTTATTTTTCTTTGAATTTTCGGAATTCTTAGAGCAAAAAAAAAAAAAAAAAAAAAAAAAAAAAAAGAGTACCAAAAATCCGAAAATTCATCGCTATTTCTTTTTTTTTTGTATTTTGTTCTATTCCTTTTTGTGAGTCATATACAAGTGTCTCACACAGTCAAAAATAAATTTTTTTATTTACCTTCAAATTGGTTGTCTACGCAGTCTAAGTGAGTCGATCACAATTGTTCACAAGTTGAACTTATTGTTTGATATTCAAATACAAAGCTTGAATGCAATTTCGAGAGAAAAATCAAATTCGAGTGGAAACATTTGAGTGTGAGTATTATTTCTTTGGAGTGACTAGTGAGTATTTGTTGTGAGCAAAAAAAAAAAATACGAAGGGAGAGACGAGTGATTTTCTTTGTAGTGACCATGAGAATTTTTGGTGAGGCATATTTTGTTTTCTACTAACGTTTTCTTGCAGGTACAAATCTGAAATTTAATGGAGAGGGAGGTAGGAGACAGTTCCAACCAAGGGTTGTCTAAGGTCCAAATGGAGGCGTTGTTTGGGCATTTCTCCAGGATGATGAGGGGGGAGTTGGAGCCGTTACACGAGAGGATGAGTAGGCTTGAAGTTAGTGCTAGTGGAGGTAAATCTAAGCCTAAGGATTTGGGTAGAGGAGAAGAAGATGAAAAGTATGATTTAGGAGGAGAAGAGTAGAGCCAAAGTGAGAATTGGGGTACGAATGGAAGAGGTAGAGGATTTGGTAGAGGAAGGAGAGAAGCCACACGGGATGGATACAATGACGGGAATAGGGAGGATGGTAATATGGGTAGTATTAAGATGAAGATTCCTTCGTTCCATGGGAAATCTGACCCGGAGGCATACTTAGAATGGGAAAAGAGGGTAGAGTTTGTGTTTGAATGTCACCACTACTCCGAACAAAATAAGGTTAGGTTGGTGGTGGTGGAATTTCTAGACTATTGATATGAATCTAGCCGGCATGGCGTTCAAAGGATTGGAAGGATCGTTGTGCTAGTGTTAGACGAAGTGGGAAACAGAAGCCTCCGCGCCCGAGCGGTCNAAGCGGTCAAATTCTATAGGCCGAGCGCCAAAGTAACTGTACAGAACGTGAACTCCAGAAGCATAGGCGCCCGAGCGGTAACATTTTACCTCCCGAGCGCGACCTGTCCAGAAGTGCCCGCGCTCGAGCGGTAGAAACCCGCGCCCGAGCGCCGCCCGATCGCGAGAAAATCTTTAGTTCCTATTTTAGAGTCTTAATTGTTTAGGTAATTTGATTGTCATATCTTGTTTATTTTGTAATAATATATGGATGAAAATTTCATTATTGTAAACATTGAATTATTGAGTTTATAAAACTTTTCTTTGAGAATTCTCTCAAAAACAAGCTTAAGTTTCGTTATAACTTTTGCGTCGTATCAAATCAAACTTATCAAAAGATTTATCTTTTGTGGCGTTTGTCAATCGAATATCACGAGGTTTGCCAAGGACGGGTTCTTTGGAGGTACTGTTCATACTGTTCATAGCTATCGGATTTAATGTTCACGGCACTATTCAATTTCGGATTTACTGTTCAAGGTACTGTTCATCTCGATTCTACTGTAGCGTACTGTTCACCCGAAAAAAAAATTGAATCGGGTGTTTGTTGAATTTTAGCGCTTATATTTCAGCGTTAAATTTTGTCCTTTTCATTTAGTCGTATTTTAGTCAATTTCCAAAGTTGCTTATTCTTGTGTGGTCTAAGTCAGTCGAATTTCAAGCGTCACAGGATTGATCTCATAAGTTTGATACGTGGAAGCCACGAGACTTAAGCGCCCCCTTGAGAATTCTCACTTAGAGTGAAAATATTTGAGTGGAGTGAATTTTCATTGGAGTGATTTGTGAAGTTTTGTGGTGAGAAAAAAAAAAAGACGAGTGCGAGTGAATTTTCATTGGAGTGATTTGTGAGGTTTTGTGGTGAGGAAACTTTATTCTTTTATTGTTTTATACTAACCTTTTCTTGCAGGTATAATGGTTGACGATCATCTATTTCAAACAATGTTAAGGGGGTTGGATAAAATGTGGGAGAAGGAGTTTAAGCCCCTTCGTGAGAAATATAGGCGGTGCGGAATGGATGATCCACGTGAAGTTGACTGGGCTAGGAGAGTCAAGGAGAGTGGAGTACCACGCCTGGTATCGGGTAATGATAGGAGGTGCAAATCGAGTGGTAGGCAGCGAAGTGACTCGTGGAATGAGTTTTTGACATCCGCACGAAGGTCGAGTGAAGAGAAGAAGGTCAAGACTAGACCGAAGTTGTTTTGAAGCACGGGTATCAAGGTACATCTAAAATTTCAAATGTTAGTACTTATGATATTCAATGTAATTGGTGTCTAGAGTTTTGACATGATATAAGCCAATGTCCAAATGAGGAGGTGAATGTACTGGATTCAAGAGTTGATTGTGATTCTAAGGTTGCAGTCGAGTGTGGAGTTGAAGTGAGCATTGATGTTGAACCTAAAGTGGTGGTTGAGAGAATTGAGGAGGTTGGTATTCCACTGATTTCTGACTTGATCATAGAATGTTGTGCTGTGGAGGGTGAATCCTTAGATGGTGAATTTGCTTCTAATGTGTGTGATAAGGAGGAGAAAGAAGAAAGTAGTAATAATTTTTTGCACGCCTGTTATGATTCATCATGTACCTTTCTTGATCAACCTATTTCAATTGTAATTACTGATGATCAATTGCAATTTAATTGTGAGAGTGAAAATGAATTTAAAATGGCCGAAAGAATGAGTGATCAAAAGAGTGAGGTGGCCATAGAAAGAAAAGAAAAAGAAAATGCAAAAGAGGCCAAAAGAAGAGAAAAAGAAAATAAATTAGAGGCCCAAAAGAGTGAATATGAGCGTGATTTAATTTTGTATAAATCTCTCCAAGTACCTTTGTACAAAGAAGAGCTTTATATATCTAGTGATGATATAGCCGGTTCAATCCCGAGCAGTATTAATTCTTCTTTGTAGGACTTTGGCGCCCTCATGATGAGGAGAATAGCAAGTGTTGATGATTTTGGAAAGCCATGGGATGATCCATATGACTTCGAGAGCAATCAAAGTGAGGTAAGGTTAGTTGCCAACGCAACAACCATGAGGTATGACTTCCGTCCTTATCTTAATTCTTTGTTGTATCGTTTCCCAAAACTTAGGGAATATTTTGCAAATGTGGTGGTTAAGGGGTCGGATGTAACTTTACTCTTATTCCTGGATTGTTATGAATTTGAGACCATGGATGAATTGCATTTACCTACTATGACTTTTGATGTCTCACTATTTACAAAGTTGGTGGAGTTCGCTTGCTACAATGGTTTGTATACCTTAGACTTAGATTTTTGTGATGAGATGAGATATTACATGGATAATACATTTAGTGTGTTCTATTTGCATGATTTATGTGGGTTTGATGATGGCTTTGAGAGGTGCGAGGGTGAACATGATTATTTCTTTGTTCATGATGAATACCTGTTTAAAGAGAATAAATTTTTCATCCTACACCCATTGCATGAGTTGTTGTTTGATATTGAGGCACATGACATTTTTTTGATTGGTAGACATGAAGTAACAAGAGCCATTGATAGGATGCATGAATTTTTACTATGGTTTCATATGAGGAGGTATATTGAGTGGAATTGTGAAACATGCATTGCACATGAGCATTTTTATGATCATAATGAATACAATTTTAAGGAAGATAAATTGTTTACTCTAAATGTATTGCATGATTTACGTGCTAGCGGAGCATAGTGTTGCTACTTTATCATCGATATAATTCATGACTATATGTGTTGGTTGCATATGGAGAGGTATGTTAATTGGTATAGTGAAGAGTGCATTTCCTATAGGGAGAGAGCACCTGAGCTTGATTTCTATGAGTTGCTTGAAGTATTTCTTATTCCTAGTGTGCTATGGTCGTACACGTGTATGGATATTATTTTTTTGTTAACTAGGTCTAAGAAAGGGAGGAATTTAATTTTTATGATGCTTAATGAAATTTTATTATTGTCATTTTGTATCATTTGTTATCTATCGTCTGGAGTAATAGATGAATACATAGGAAGGGCAACCGTGAAGTTGGGAATTCAAGTGCGGTTGGGGCGAGCAAACGATAACGCCTACAAACTTGAGCTTAAAGGTAAGCATGTTGATAATATCATCCTTGTTATTACTAACTTGCTTCGTTTTTGTGTAGGTGGACAAGATTTGAGGACAAATCTTTTTGAAGAAGAGGAGTATGATATGAATCTGGCCGGGCATGGTGTTCAAAGGATTGGAAGTATCGTTGTGCGAGTGTTAGACGAAGTGGGAAACAGAAGCCTCCGCGCCCGAGCGGTCAAATTCTACAGCCCGAGCGCCAAAGTCACTGTACAGAACGTGAACTCCAGAAGCATCGGCGCCCGAGCGGTTACATTTTACCGCCCGAGCGGGACCTGTCCAGAAGAGCCCGAGCTCGAGCGGTAGAAACCCGCGCCCGAGCGCCGCCCGATCGCGAGAAAATCTTTAGTTCCTATTTTAGAGTCTTAATTGTTTAGGTAATTAGATTGTCATATCTTGTTGATTTTGTAACAATATATGGACGAAAATTTCATGATTGTAAACATTGAATTATTGAGTTTATAAAACTTTTCTTTGAGAATTCTCTCAAAAACAAGCTTAAGTTTCGTTATAACTTTTGCGTCGTATCAAATCAAACTTATCAAAAGATTTATCTTTTGTGGCGTTTGTCAATCGAATATCACGAGGGTTGCCAAGGACGGGTTCTTTGGGGGTTCTCTTGAACGCGATTGTTCCTATCATTGATTAATTGTTGCTAGGCCGCGTGATCTAGAGGCGATTATCACACCTATCAATTACTTGTTTTAAAGATCGGGACAAATCAAAGATCTCGTGGGCGGGATCGTATCAACTATGCTCTCATTTGGTGGGATCAATTAGTGACCACTAGGAGGAGGTATAATGAGAGACCCATTGAAACTTTGGATGAGATGAAGAGGGTCATGAGGAAGAGGTTTGTGCCCAACCACTACTATAGGGAGATGTTTAAGAGGCTACAAACTTTGAGGCAAGGGGTAAGGAGTGTTGAGGACTACTATAAAGAGATGGAGGTAGTCATGATTAGGGCAAATATTGAGGAAGATAGTGAGGCGGCGATGGCTCGTTTTCTTTGTGGTTTGAACAGGGAGATTCAAGATCAAGTGGAGCTTCTGCACTACTTGGATCTAGACGAAATGGTGCAAATGGCCATAAAAGTGGAGCAACAACTCAAGAGGCGTGGAGTTGGCCGCACCAATCAAACCGGGGATTCGTCATCTTCTTAGCGACCAAATGTGGCAAAACGTGATGAAAATAAGGTGGTGATCAAGCCCAAGGTTGAGACCAAACAAGAGGCGCCAAAACAAGGAGTGCAAGGTAAATCCAAAACTCTTTTTAATCTATCTAGAGATGTTAAATGTTTTAGGTGTCAAGGGTTAGGTCATATTTCTAGTGAATGTCCTAATAAAAGGGTAATGATTTTAAATGACTATGGTGAGTATGAATCTCATAGTGAGGATGATGATGAGATGCCTGCATTAGAGGATCCTGACGAGGGTTTTGAGGCGGTTGTAGGTGAAGCACTAGTGACTAGGCGAATCATGAATGCCCAAGTCAAGGAGGAGGAGACTAACCAACGAGAGAACTTGTTCCATATAGGTGTTTTGTAAATCAAAAGGTTTGCAATCTCATCATAGATGGGTAGAGTTGTACTAATGTAGCAAGTGTTGAGATGGTAGAAAAATTGGGTTTACCTACATTAAAGCATCCTCAACCATATAGGCTTCAATGGTTGAATGATTGTGCGGAGGTGAAGGTTACAAAACAAGTGCTAGTGCCTTTTGCTATTGAGAAGTATGTGGATGAGATCTTGTGTGATGTGGTAGCCATGCATGCATGTCATATCTTGTTGGGTAGACCTTGAAAATATGATAGGAGGGTGACACATGATGTGTTCAAGAATAGGTACTCCTTTGTATTGAAGAATGCATGCCACGAGATCCTTGACTCAAGACTAAAGCCCGTAGAGCAAAGAGAGAAGAAGAAAAATCAAAGAACAGAACTCAGAATCCAATGGCTAACAAGAAAGTGAGCAATCGAGCTACCAGTTCAATTCAACCAGATGAGAAATAATAGAATTCTAAAATTGCATGTCTTACGCAAGAAAAGAGGATCATTCAATGCGGGAAAGGACTAAGAAAACCTCGTTCAAGGCGTAGATGGCGTGCTCTTGCTACTTATCTCAAGGAAGTTGAAGAAGTTATTACAGAATAAGATGCTCCTTATTGGTACAATTAGATAGACCCCTTTGGTCCTCTCGTAATAGAAATAGAAGTAGTGGACCCCTGCTTCTTAAAGGAAGGCTCCGAAAGAGATGGTCGACAGATCTGCCTCATAAAGAGTAATAAGGTTCCGGGGGCTCGTCCTAAGATGAGATTTCCCCTCTCCTCTGATGTGGATTACCGATAAACATTTTATTAGCAGAAAAGAATCGGCTATTGAGTAGGTACTCGTAGCAGCAAGATAGGTTGTCTTTGCTCTACCCCTGAGTCATGTCCTAAGAGAATGATATACTGACTTATTCATAGCCTTAGTGGTAGCTTCGTCGACTACCAAGGAGCAGGATCCGAAGCGGTTGGTCGCCAAACTAAGACGAGAGTTTCGCCTTTTGAAGGGCCTGTACAGTACAAGTAAGCCTTAAGCCTACAACGAGAAAGAGGGCAACCCTACCTGTCGATGGAAAGAAAAAAGGAGCCGATTGGGTTTACAGAAACCTCTTACTCTTCATCCAGATGCCAGTCTCTCTTAAGAGAGTGTAAAGGGTACAACCAACTGGAAGGGAAAAGACCGCTTTAGGACGGAAGCTATAAAGCGGAGAAGATCCCAACAACGGCTATTTGAACACAAGTTACTATAGGTTGCTGATTCGATTGGACCAAGAGCGGCTACGAAAAGAGTAAAGCGGAAACTCCAGAAGAGATGATGTCTCAGGCTCGTCAACACCGAACCCATGGGTGCAACTACAAAGATTTGTCCTGGTCCGACTCTTGGTCTCACTACCACAAAGAATAACACCAATCAGAAATTCATTAAAGAGATCTAAGAACTGCCCTCACCGGTAGGCATATTAAGAATATTCTCTTTTAACTGCATTATAAAATATTAAACCTTTCACTCAAAGACATGAATTAAGTTTCTCCGTAGGTCAAGATCAACTGGTTTCTTTCTTTAAAGAATTTATTTTATTCTAACTTGTAAAAGAGAGAGTTTTTTCTTGTGCAAAACTATGATAAAATAAGTCGTACCCTGACCATCGCCCATTAGTGCCCTTTACCTGACGGTCTCCGTTGGCCACTTGGTCGGCTAGAAAATCATATCAAGGGGCTAGGCACATGAAGAAACTACTCTTCCAGCTTCTCTCTTAGAGCTTACTCCTCTTATAGGAGTAGTTAGCAAGAATGGCTTCCTTTCCTTGTGAATATGGCAACTTTACTAGGATATTCTTCGCATCGAATAAAGTAAGGACGTTAAGAAGTGAACAGGAAGACGACTCTAACGTATATTGAGTGGAGTTGCCTACCCTCGGGTCAATCGCTGCCTTAAGCCCTACAGTTTCCTCGCTAGCCGTTGTGGGGACTTAGTGTAGAGTTAGCCTAGAAAAGAAAGGCTTTGAAAGCAAGTCAAGCCCTGCGGATTAATCGATAGGAGTAGAGTCGTAAACAAGAACAGCAGAGTTTACAGCTGAACAAGTCACTTTCTTCTGTGCAAGAAGCAGATAAGATGGATGTGGTAGAATAACAAGATCCAACAGGAAGCCCACTGTTCGAGAATAACCTGCAATAACGTCGAAGGAATAAAGGTTTATTTAGGGTTGCCCCTGCTCGAGAGGAAGAGGAAGAAAAGACAGGCGTTGGAGGCCCAACGCACAGAGACTAGGCAGCACCTGATTTCGATCCTGTTGATGCTACATAACCGCTGTTCACGTATCCGGTGCTTGTCTTAGCAAGTCTGGGACTTTCGAAATAGAACAAGAATAGAATCCCCTGCTATAAGACTTGAAGATGCAGATGACAAAGTAAGCTACGCCCCGTCTCCGCCTTTGCTTTGAATTAACTACTTTCAAGAGGAGTAGGGATTTGCGACCTTCTACCTCCTGCCTTGATTCGTCTTCTGCCTAAGGCGTGCAACCAAAGAGCGGACATGAGCAAGTGCTTCCGGTGACGCATCTCCCATCGCTTAGTCTTTAGAAAAATCCTTGATTGGCTCACTTCTTCTTGAACTTACTTATGAGACTAGTAAGGCTTCGCAGTCCTCCCCCTACTGAATCTGTCCTTTTCCATAGGAGGCCTTTCGAGCCTTGCCCACTGTCTTTGAGTAATGCTTCATCCCAGGGCCTAAAAGACTGCTTATTAGTTGCATTTCTTTGACCGATAGTACTTCCTGAATAAGACTTTTTGGGAACAGACTCACTCGACCAAAGGAAGAGGAAGTGGGAAAACTCACTGTGGTAAGAGGGACAGAGTCAGGGCACGATCGATTAAGACAGAAGGGATAGGGCTATTGACCCATTGACTCACTTATGGCGCTAACAATGGCAAATGGAAAGGTCGAACTCTCTTTCAGAGCCTTCCTCTTGGGGAGCAGACCTAAGTGTATTTAGAAAGAGACCGGTTCTTTCTTTCCTCTCTTTAAATGCAGCATTGAGTGGTCCTATTGCTGACGTAAAAGGCAAGTTTTCGAGTTCCAGCCAGCCTTCATGATACGAATCCTCGTACGAATAAATAGCAAACACGATTAAAATTGAATCGCGCCCTCTATTCAATAACAAGCAAGGATCGATGTGTTGTCCCGATCTTTTGAATCAAATGTGTGTGTTTGATTTTCACCGCTAAACTATGAAAAGTTTAGCAACAAATAATCACGGAAAATAAACAACTGAATTTATAACGAACTTTCAAAGAACAAGCCCTTGACAATCCGCACAAGAATGATCGACAAACGTCATAAAGTTAAAACTTTGATAAGTTTGATTTGGATTACAAAGCAAAGCTTTGAAAAAGTTTGAGAGAAAAACTCAAAGTTTGATAAACTCAATAATAATATTGTGTCTTGTGTGTATAATTTCGTCCATAATATTGTGTACAATCAAAAGATTCTCAAAATCAAGTTACCAAGATCATTTAAACTTTAACTAGGAAACTAAAGATTTTCTCGCATCTGACTCGCGCTCGGGCGGTAGGATATTACCGCTCGAGCTCTGAGGGTTCTGGACTATTCGCGCTCGGGCGGTAGAAAATGCCCGTTCGGGCGCCGAATGTTCTGGAAATCAACTCTTGGGCAATACGTTTGGCGCTCGGGCGGTAGTATTTTATCGCTCGGGCGCGGAGCATTCTGAACGTTTTCTTCATTCATCACTTGAATGGTGTTCTTATGACTCCCAAACTTACTCCCATCCATTACGAACCCTTCAGCACTCTGCACCTTGCTTGTAAGTCCTTCTTCGTTGCTCATAAGCCCTTGTAGTGCCTCTTCCGTCCTCTCGTGATTGATCCCTCCGGCAACTCTAAAGGATCCCATGCTTTCCTTGGAGCTTGACCATTATTGTTCGCATCATCCTCCCCTTCTTGAAAAGGATTTGTCCTCAAATCTCGCTTATCACCTATATCAAACAAAGAAAGATCACTAACATTAAAAGTAAAACTAACGTTACACTCACCTGGTAGATCAAGTTTGTAGGCGTTGTCATTGATCCTCTCGAGGACTTGAAATGGTCCATCACCCCTCGGTAGTAGCTCTAAACAACATTTCTCAGGGAACCTTTCCTTCCGCTAGTGGAGCCACACCCAATCTCCCTTCTCAAATATCACCTTCTTCTTCCCTTTGTTGGCTTGCTTGGCATATTGCTCATTTCTCTTCTCAATGTTGGCCTTGACCTTTTCATGCAACCCCCTAGCAAATTCAGCCTTATTTTTGCCGTCCATGTTCAACCTTTCACTCACAGGTAAAGACATCAAATCCAACGGAGTCGAAGGATTAAAACCATATACAATTTTAAATGGCGAATAATTTGTAGTAGAATGCACACAACGATTATAAGCAAACTCAACAAATGGTAAACAATCTTCTCAATTCTTTAAGTTCTTCTTAAGAATAGTACGCAAAAGTGTCCCTAAAGTTCAATTAACAACTTCAGTCTGTCCATCCGTTTGAGGATGAAATGTAGTAGAAAACAACAATTTTGTGCCAAGTTTAGCCCACAACGTTTTCCAAAAGTAACTCAAAAACTTAACATCACGATCAGAAACAATAGTCCTAGGCATGCCATGCAACCTAACGACTTCTCTAAAAAACAAATCCGCAATGTGAGAGGCATCATCAGTTTTGTGACAAGCAATAAAATGTGTCATCTTAGAAAATCTATCAACAACAACAAATATCGAATCCCTCCCCTTCTTAGTCCTAGGCAACCCCAAAACAAAGTCCATAGAAATGTCAATCCGAGGTTCACTAGGAACAGGAAGTTGTGTATACAATCCATGTGGTTGTGTCCTAGACTTAGCTTGCCTACAAGTTATGCACTTATCACAAACTCGCTCAACATCACGCTTCATATGTGGCCAATAAAAATGTTCATGCAAAGCATTCAAGGTTTTTGCCACACCAAAGTGTCCCATCAAACCATCCCCATGTGCCTCCCTAACAAGTAATTCACGAATGGATGATTTAGGGATGCACAACCTATCTCCTCTAAACAAGAAACCATTATGCAATTAGAATTTTTCATGTGGAACATGCATACAAGTTTCAAATACTTCCTTAAAATCCTCATCTAGTATATATAATTCTTTCACATGCTCAAACCCCAAAATTTTAGACTCCAAGGTAGAAATTAGTACGTACCTCCGTGATAGTGTGTCGGCCACTACATTTTCCTTACCTTGTTTCTACTTAATGATGTATGGGAACGTTTCAATGAATGCCACCCACTTAGCATGCCGTTTGTTCAGCTTTTGTTGCCCCTTAAGGTGCTTTAGGGATTCATGATCCGTATGAATCACAAACTCCTTAGGCCTTAAGTATTGCTGCACGTCTCTAGAGTCCTCACAAGAGCGTAGAACTCCTTATCATACGTGGGATAGTTCATGGCGGCTCCATTTTGTTTCTCGCTAAAGTACGCCGCCGGTCGACCTCCTTGCATCAAGACTCCACCAATACCTACACCTGAAGCATCACATTCAATTTCAAAGGTATTAGCAAAATCAGGTAAAACAAGTAAAGGAGCATTAATTAACTTTTGCTTAGTAAGATTAAAAGACTTCTCTTGCTCCTCGCCCCAATGAAATGGGACGTTCTTCTTGATCACCGCCGTCGTTGGTGCTGCCAGTGTGCTAAAATCCTTTACAAACCTCCTATAGAAGCTTGCAAGACCATGAAAGCTTCGAACTTGACCAACAGTAGTAGGCGTTGGCCAATCTCGAATGGCACTTACCTTGTCTTCATCCACTTGTATACCCTGTGAGCTTACCACAAAACCAAGAAAGACAAGTTTGCTTGTACAAAAATCACATTTCTATAAGTTAGCATACAAATTTTCAGCCCTTAGTGTGATTAGTACAAGTCTAAAGTGATTAACATGCTCATCCAAGTTTTTGCTATACACTAGGATATCATCAAAATAAACAACAAACTTTCCTATGTGTGCACGCAAAACATGATTCATTAACCTCATAAAGGTGCTAGGGTCGTTAGTTAAGCCAAATGGCATTACCATCCACTCATATAACCCATACTTGGTTTTAAAAGCAGTTTTCCACTCATCACCTTCCCTCATCCTAATTTGGTGATAACCACTCTTCAAGTCAATTTTACTAAAGACACATGCACCATGCAATTCATCTAACATATACTTAATGGTTATGTTATTGATTGCCCTACAATCTACACACATACGCCATGATCCATCCTTCTTAGGTACTAGTAAAACAGGTACAGCACAAGGACACATGGACTCACGCACAAAACCCCTATCTAACAACTCACTTACCTGCCGTTGAAGCTCCTTGGTCTCCTCAGGGTTGCTCCTATAAGCTGGACGATTTGGCAATGCACTCCCAGGCACGAAATCAATTTGGTGCTAGATTCCCCTCAATGGTGGTAAGCCTTGAGGTAACTCTTCCGGAAATACATCTTCAAATTCCTTCAAAAGTGAAACAACACTGCTCGGAAGGGTCCCAGCTATATCACTTGTGTTAATGAGGATCTCTTTATAAAGAATCAACACAAGTGGTTCATGTGTATGCATCAATTGCTTCAACTCACCTTTTTGGGCCATATATGATTTTTTTTTGGCCTCTTTACTCTGATTTTCTTTCCTCTCATTTTTCTTTTGTATGGCCGTCTCACTCTTTTGATCACTATTTTTTTCAGCCATTTCATTTTTATTCTCAAAAGTCATCTCACTTTTTAGTTCACTCTTTTTTTCGGCCTCATCTCTCTTCTTTTTTTTTCAAATGGTCCTCCAACACTTACTTCGGGGACAAAGAAAGTAATACAATGGTTTCTTTCTTCAATACAAAGGAGTACCTATTCTTGAACCCATCATGTGTCACCCTCTTATCATATTGCCAAGGTCTACCCAACAAGATATGTCATGCATGCATGGGTACCACATCACACAAGATCTCATCCACATACTTCCCAATAGCAAAAGGCACTAGCACTTGTTTTGTAACCTTCACCTCCGCACAATCATTCAACCATTGAAGCCTATATGGTTGAGGATGCTTTAATGTAGGTAAACCCAATTTTTCTACCATCTCAACACTTGCTACATTAGTACAACTCCCCCCATCTATGATGAGATTGCAAACCTTTTGATTTACAAAACACCTTGTATGGAACAAGTTCTCTCGTTGGTTAGTCTCCTCCTCCTTGACTTGGGCACTCATGATTCGCCTAGTCACTAGTGCTTCACCTACAACCGCCTCATAACTCTCGTCAGTATCCTCTAATGCAGGCATCTCATCATCATCATCATCACCCTCACTATGAGATTCATACACACCATATGTAATATCCAAGCTTGGTGATCGTTACGGTTTAAGATTTAATATGTTTATTGACTCCTTGGTTAAGTTTAAATATGGTTTTGATGTTAAGAGTTGAGATTTATTGATATGAATCTGGCCAGGCATGACGTGCGAATAAAGAGGTTCAAGGATGTCCAAGGTTCGTGATGCATGAGAGTACGTTTGGGGCCAAAGGAACATTATTCAAGCATTATTTTGAAGAACCGAGGCTGCACGGACCCGAGCGCGGACCCGTACACGGGGTCCTTGTCCATTACACTTGAGGAAGAGAAATCCCGAGCCTACACGGACCCGAGCACGGACCTGTACACGGGGTCTGTGTAGATTGTTTTCCTGGAGAGTAATTTGGCCGAGCATACACGGACCCTTACCCGGAGGCCTACACGGGGTCAGTGTCCGACACGTTTGGGCGCATATTTTTTTCTATTTTAGAGTTTTTATTATCTTGACAAGTAGATTTCATATCCTTTTGATTTGGTATCAATATATAGACGAATTTTATTGTTTGAAAACCCAACATTGAATTATTGAGTTTATAAAACTTTTCTTTGAGAATTCTGTCAAAAACAAGCTTAAGTTTCCTTATAACTTTTGTGTCGTATCAAATCAAACTTATCAAAAGATTTATCTTTTATGGCGTTTGTCAATCGAATATCACGAGGATTGCCAAGGACGGGTTCTTTGGAGGTTCTCTTGAACGCGATTGTTCCTATCGTTGATTATTTGTTGCTAGGCCGCGTGATCTAGAGGTGATTATCACACCTATCAATTACTTGTTTCAAAGATCGGGACAAATCAAAAAGATCTCGTGGGCGGGATCGTATCATTTATGATTTATGGTATTGTGTTTATAGAAGATGTGTGGTGATGCTGTAGTGTCGTTGCGATTAAATTCATGATAAAATTATGAAGAGGCCAATTGGAGATGCAAGCCAAGACATAGAGCTACAACCTTTATGTTTACCACTTTTTAAAATTATGAAGAGAAGAGGCGTTTCGGAGGCAATCTTTGAGGCGGCTGTGCGCAGAGCGGCGCCCGAGCGGTAAGAAATAACCACCCGAGCGCCACTGATTCTGAAAATTTTGTTTTGGACAGTATGGTCCACTCCCGAGCGGTAGTTTATGACCGCCCGAGCGCCAGCACAGTACAAAAAACGTGTTTTGGGTATTTTTCGGCTTATAATCGGTTGTAGCACCATTTCTTCCTCATTTTCTTCTCCTCCCTTCCCTTCTCCTTCGATTTTGCGCTAGGGTTCTCATTCTTTTCTTTTGTCCCTTTGATTCAAGTTTCTAGTTGGGTTATTGGAGTGAGAGCAAGATCATTTTGGAGTTAAGGAGCTAAGGTAAGCTTGTGGTTTTGGTTATTATTTGGATTATGATGTTGGAAAATCATGGGATGTTTGATTGTGTTGGTTTTATGGGTTTTATGGTATGGGTTTATGATTATTGAGATGTTGATTGTTCAATACATGGTTTATTGTTGTAGGAATTGTACCAAGAGAATAGAATCAAGTGATCCAAGTGTAGTAAGTGGAATTCATTCCTTGTGCTCACATGAATTATATATATTGTATTTCAAATGGTTTTAACCTGTTATTCCCTTTCATTTGATTCATGTTATGTATTGGTACACTTTTTTGTATATTAGAGGTTTTTATATGCCTCGATTGTATAAAAGGGAATGCAAATGAAAAGAGCATTCAAGGTGTTTGTTTTAATGTCCAAGAGAGATTTCAAATGATTTATTGGATTGATAAATAGATAGCCAGAGATTGCATGCAATGAGTTGATCATTGACCATAGGCTTATATCCCGACCGAGTATCGATTTATATCGATGGGATATAGGTACAGAGACAGAGATACTATTTAGATATCAATCCACAAGAGAAAAGAGAAATACCATCGTTATTGTTCATATTCTACTATATTATTCATGTTTCAAGAGTTAGATGGTATTAATGATTTCAAAGCCACGTTTTACAGAGTATGGTATATGTATATTGCTATGTAAGAGCTCCACTTGCTGAGTTTTATACTCATTTCAGTTATTTCATGTGATGCAGATAAGAGTGACGGGCCAGGACTTTGATTGGAGCCGAGGTCATATGCATAGAAGATGGAAGGAAGAAGGCTATTTTGTTAGCACTTTTGGACATGATCAAAATGATATTTTGTATTTTGTTGCAACGCTTATTTGATCATGTATATACTTTTGATTATATATTGAAATGTATTTTAAATCCTTCTTTCCTTTAAGGAAATTTTAAATTCCGCTGTTATTTTATGAAATCGATCAAGAGGGCGTTACATTTAGTGGTATCAGAGCAACGTTCTTCGGACCAATGCCTATGACTTCGTCTACTTTCAACAGTCCGGGTATGTCTTCTTCTTCATCTATTCATTGTTATTGGTTGATATGTATTTGAGCACATTGTAGGAGTTATTGCCTCCTAAGAGAAAAGCCTCAGAGGGTGAGGATAGCCCCTCATCGAGAGTTGTTGACGAGTTCGGCAAATTATTGAAAGAGCAAGCCAAGGTTCATAGTGAACAGATTCAGCAGTTGCTCCGTTGCAAAGTACAGGTCAAGGTAGAGGCCAAATGGTTCAAGTAGTTGGAACTGATGGGATATTTACTGCTTTTAAGAGAATGGATCTGGCTGAGTTTGCAGGAAGCACTGATCCATTGATGGTAGTAGAGTGGATCAAAGCATTTGAGGCGATATTTGATCATCTCAAGTATGAAGACAAGGACAAAGTTGGTTGTGCAGTATTCATGCTAGTTAAAGCTGCACGTATTTGGTGGAATGCTACCAAGGTAGGTGTTGATGTTCCGGCATTAAAGTGGCAAGATTTCACGGATCTTTTCTATGAAAAGTACTTCCCAGATGCACTTCGAGCTAGGAAGGTGACTGAATTTTTATAGCTTCGTCAAGGAAGTATGAATCTTGACGAGTACATTTTGAAGTTCGAGGAGGGCTGTCTGTTTGCCCCATATATTGCCTCCAATGACAAAGACAAGGGTGCTCTTTTTTTTTGAGGACTTCGAGCAGAAATCAGAAGGGACGTCAATATGTCTAAGGCGGTGACATTTAAAGAGATTGTGCCTAAAGCATTGTTAGCCGAGCAAGATGAAAAGGATATTGCTAGAGAGAGACAAGCGAGGCAGCAGGCTATTGCTCAAAGAGGTCAAAGTTCAAGCCAAAGAGGAAAAGGCAGTTACAAGGGGAAAGGCAAGACAGAGCCGAGTTCTAAAGCACCGACAGTTCCATCTGATCCAGAGAAGCCGTTGTGTCCCAAGTGTAGTAGGCATCATAGGGGAGAGTGCAGATTTGGTACTCACATTTGCTACCGATGTGGTACTGCAGGCCATATTGCTAAGGACTGTTGTAAAGCCCATGGGCTGTTCCCGATCCAACTGGCCGAAGTCGGTTATCCCTTGGCAGCATTACTCAATGATTCCTCCAGCCCAGGAACTGGAGTTTGTGCCTCCTCAGACTCGAACCTAAGATCTCCTGGACATATAGATACTTAGTACAAGTCTGGTACCAATTGAGCTACTCATTGAGTAATGCTGCCAAGGGATAACCGACTCCCGCTAGTTGGATCGGGAACAGCCCATGGGCTTTACAATAAAAGGCGTCTTTTTATTGTAAAGCCCATGGGCTGTTCCCGATCCAACTGGCGGGAGAAGGTTATCCCATGGCAGCATTACTCAATGACTCCTCCAGCCTAGGAACTGGAGTTTGTGCCTCCCGAGACTCGAACCTAAGATCTCCTGGACATATAGATACTTAGCACCAGTCTGATATCCTCACTTGCATGCAAGCTTATTATTTATCTACTTGTTATTTACGATATATCCATGTCGAGTCTTTAGACTCACTAGACTTGATTGTTGTAGGTGCTGATGATGATGTCGGGATTGAGGGCGGGGACTAGTGAGCCAGCTCAAGTCGGCAGTAGTAGGATCCGAGGACCTCAGTTCAGCATTTATTATTATTTGATTGCTCAGACATTTTTATATATTATTGAATAAATTTTTAACTGTTGTTTCGAAAAATGTTAATTTCTTCCGCTGCCACTTTGAACATCAAACTTTATTTATCAGTTCAATTATGAATGAGGCAATTTTATTTATTCAAAAAGAAAATTTTTAAATTTTCCGCAATTTTTCAACCACGGATTTTTAAGCCTTCACAACTGTCCGAGAGGATCGAGTAAAGAGAAGGTGCAGGGTCGCATCTTCACCATGACGAAAGAAGGTATAAACCCTGATTCTTCAGTGATCTCTAGCACTATCTTAATTTCAGGCAGAGTAGCTACGACATTGATTGATACAGGTGCTAGTCATTATTTTATGTCTGAACTATATTTGAGATCTTTGGGTTTAGTTCTTTCTATTCTTCCCCTCCAGTTTAATGTTGTATTGCCTTCGGGAGATGTGTTGTGCCCGACGTCTATTGTGTATGCGTGTTCTGTTCAAATCGATGGGCGAGTAGTTTATGCCGATTTGATTGTTATTCCGATGGTTGCGTTTGATATTATACTTCGCATGGATTGGCTATCAACTTACCGTGCATTGATTGATCGCGTTGCTAAGACGGTGAAATTTGCAGATGATGGAAATAAGGAAGGTATGCTCGCCAGTGCAGGTACTTCGCTGGTCCTTCCTTTTATTTTGTGTCTTGAGGCTAAGAAGTTGTTGTTTAGAGGTTGTGATGGGTTCTTGGCTTCGATTGTTGATACGGATAGAATTGTGAAGTTGAATATTGATGTTATTGATGTTGTGAGAGAGTTCCCTGATGTATTTGAGGATGATGTGCCGGGTTTACCGCCGGACAGAGATGTAGAGTTTGTGATTGATCTAGTCCCCGGAACGGTTCCTATTTCTAAGGCTCCGTACAGAATGGCCCCTACAGAGATGAAAGAATTGAAGACGCAGTTGCAAGATTTATTAGATAAAGGTTTTATTCGGCCGAGTTCTTCGCCTTGGGGAGCTCTGGTTCTTTTCGTCAAGAAGAAAGATGGGTCTATACGGCTGTGCATTGATTACAGAGAAATCAACAAAGTGACGATTAAGAATAAATATCCGTTGCCACGGATTGATGACCTTTTTGACCAACTGCAGGGGGCTACAGTGTTTTCGAAGATTGATCTGCGATCTGGCTATTATCAGTTGAAAGTTAGGGAGTCTGATATCCCTAAGACGGCGTTTCGAACCAGGTATGGGCATTACGTGATATGAATCTGGCCGGGCATGACGTGCGAATAAAGAGGTTCATGGAAGAGGTTCAAGGATGTCCAAGGTTCGTGATGCATGAGAGTACGTTTGGGGCCAAAGGAACATTATTCAAGCATTATTTTGAAGAACCGAGGCTGCACGGACCCGAGCGCGGATCGTTACACGGGGTTCGTGTCCATTACACTTGAGGAAGAGAAATCCCGAGCCTACATGGACCCGAGCACGGACCTGTACACGGGGTCCGTGTAGATTGTTTTTGTGGGGACCCGGGCTCTAACTCAATTCTTTTTGGGATTATTTGGATCTTTGTTAGAAAATGTGGGTCAAAATTTTGCTTTTAACATACTACACATACATAAAATTTATTGCATTTCATTAAAATCAAATACATGTCTTGTTTCATTTATACAATCAAACTAGTGTTTAAAAGTATTAATACAAGTCTAAGAAGAAACCACTAGAAATCTTCTTCTATGCCCGTAATCTCCACGCTATCTCGAACTCTCATCTTTGTCTCGACCCTGATCCTGTCCCACCTGTGAGCGTGCACACATACAGACACAACCACAGCCGGATACTGCGGTGAGAACAAATGCAAGTATAAAACATGGTACACATGCATATACACAATATAAATCATGAAGCATACTCTCATGAATAGAATCAATGGCACTAGGTTCCATATTCTATGCAACCAAGTCAATATCAGCATGCAAATGAAATCGAAATCATATCTTGCCTCGACTCGACCCTAACTCTAGGGATCTCGGTGTGAATAAGACGTTACAGTCTGCCACCTACCCTCCCAATCGGGGTGACGGTACGTCTTATTCCTAGACTTCGGTCATGTGTGTATCGAATGTCTACATTCAGAGTCAATTCTGCTCCTATGCTTCGATATCACCGAACGTCTAGCTTGGCAAGTCTGCCAATGACTCTCCTATCTTAAATGCTTGAATATAAAGCTATAAACAAAGCATTAACATATAAAAAGTAACAATCTAGTATGTGATTTTGGGAAACTCAAATCAGATCTAATTCGAGTTATATCTTCCCGAATCAACATGAATTATACCTTTCTTTCTGTCAACCTGACTCTATCGAAGTCTCGAACTCAAGGCCTGTCAATACTCAATCTGGGAATGACAATATCGAGGAGTACAATATCAATATACCGATCAAGTCAATACTGGATATAATTAGAATTAAATCAAATTCTGTTTCGACAGCATAACTGCACAATCTCAATATACCCAACAATACAAATCAACAGATATTCTTTCTCGCAACTCATAATCAATAATAATACAAATCTGATATCAAATCTCAGTCAAATTAACTCTGAAATTCATAACAACTCTATACGGTATCCGTTCTTCAATCCGGTTTCGATTATACGAGGTCTAACATATCAAGAACATGATATAGGAATCATATCAGATTCTGGCAATACCATAATTTCAAATCATCTCAAAACGTAGTAAAACTTACGTCCAGTTGAAGCCCTTGTCGATAGCAATACAGTACTGAAGTCGGATTGAAAATCAGACGGGCGGATCTTACACAATCACAAATCTAAAATATGAACAGTCGGATTTCCGTAGCTTTCTCGTTTCCTTCTTTCCAAATGAATCTGAATGCAGCAGCTTATGTATATATATCTGAAGTTGCATGTAAGTGAAACGTGGCTCATTTTCATACAAATTAGGCGGCGCTCGAGCGGTCAAAAACTACCGCTCGGGCGCGGAGAGTGCTGTCCGAGCCTTAGCTTATCCTACTCTGGCGCTCGGGCGGTCACAATTTACCGCTCGGGCGCGGAACGTTCTGCCCGAGTGTTCATATCCACGGGCGCTCGGGCGGTCACAAACTACCGCCCTGGCGCCACATCTTCTGCCCGAACAAATTTCTATTGAGCACTGGCGCTCGGGCGGTCGTTTCCTACCGCTCGGGCGCCAACTTTTCTGTCCAAGGCTTCTTGCCATTGCATTTATTCACTTTTCCTTTCCTTCCTCATGCCTCTATTACCAATAATAGTTCAAAAGAGTGATATCAAATTTCAGGCCTTACATTTTTCCTGGAGAGTAATTTGGCCGAGCATACACGGACCCTTACCCGGAGGCCTACACGGGGTCCGTGTCCGACACGTTTGGGCGCAGATTTTTTTATATTTTAGAGTTTTTATTATCTTGGCAAGTTGATTTCATATCTTTTTTATTTGGTATCAATACATAGACGAAATTTATTGTTTGAAAACACTACATTGAATTATTGAGTTTATAAAACTTTTCTTTGAGAATTCTCTAAAAAAAAAGCTTAAGTTTCGTTATAATTTTTGCGTCGTATCAAATCAAACTAATCAAAAGATTTATCTTTTGTAGTGTTTGTCAATCGAATATCACGAGGGTTGCCAAGGACGGGTTGGAGGTTCTTTTGAACGCGATTGTTCCTATCGTTGATTAATTGTTGGTAGGCCGTGTGATCTAGAGGTGATTATCACACCTATCAATTACTTGTTTCAAAGATCGGGACAAATCAAAGATCTCGTGGGCGGGATCGTATCAAGTGGTATCAGAGCTTTTGGTTTTTTATTAAAGTAAGCGTATCCGTTCAATTCCTCGTAGAATTTTTAATTCCGATTTTCGTGTTGCGATTTCTACGTATTTGTTGAATCTACAAAAAAAAAATAAAAAAAATTTCGGATTTACTGTTCACGGGAAAAAATAATTCGGAGGTACTGTAGTTGGTTTTGAAGGTCGAGTGAAGAGAAAAAGGTCAAGACTAGACTGAAGTTGGTTTTGAAGCATGGATATCAAGGTACATCTAAAATTTCAAATGTTAGTACTTCTGATATTCAATGTATTTGGTGTCTAGAGTTTGGACATGATATTAGCCAATGTCCAAATGAGGAGTTGAATGTACTGGATTCCAGAGTTGATTGTGAATCTAAGGTTGCAGTTGAGTGTGGAGTTGAAGTCAGCAGTGGTGTTGAACCTAAAGTGGTGGTTGAGAGAATTGAGAAGGTTGGTATTCCACTGATTTCTGACTTGATCATAGAATGTTGTGCAGTGGAGGGTGAATCCTTAGATGGGGAATTTGCTTCTAATGTGTGTACTAAGGAGGAGAAAGAAGAAAGTAGTAATAATTTGTTGCACGCATGTTATGATTCATCATGTACCTTTCTTGATCAACCTATTTCAATTGTAATTACTGATGATCAATTGCAATTTAATTTTGAGAGTGAAAAAGAATTTAAAATGGCCGAAAGAATAAGTGATCGAAAGAGTGAGGTGGCCATAGAAAGAAAACAAAAATAAAATGCAAAAGAGGCCAAAAGAAGAGAAAAAGAAAATAAACTAAAGGCCCAAAAGAGTGAATATGAGCGTGATTTAATTTTGTATAAATATCTCCAAGTACCTTTGTACAAAGATGAGCTTTATATATCTAGTGATGATATAGCCGGTTCAATCTCGAGCAATATTAATTCTTCTTTGCAGGACTTTGGCGCCCTCATGATGAGGAGAAGAGCAAGTGTTGATGATTTTGGAAAGCCATGGGATGAACCATATGACTTCGAGAGCAATCAAGGTGAGGTAAGGTTAGTTGCCAACGCAACAACCATGAGTTATGACTTCCGTCCTTATCTTAATTCTTTGTTGTATCGTTTCCCAAAACTTAGAGAATATCTTGCAAATGTGGTGATTAAGGGGTCGGATGTAACTTTACCCTTATTCCTTGATTGTTATGAATTTGAGACCATGGATGAATTGCATTTACCTACTATGAATTTTGATGTCTCACTATTTACTAAGTTGGTGGAGTTTGTTTGCTACAATGGTTTGTATACCTTAGACTTAGATTTTGGTGATGAGATGAGATATTACATGGATAGTACATTTAGTGTGTTCTATTTGCATGATTTATGTTGGTTTGATGATGGTTTTGAGAGGTGCAAGGGTGAACATGATTATTTCTTTGTTCATGATGAATACCTGTTTAAAAAGAATAAATTTTTCATCCTACACCCATTGCATGAGTTGTTGTTTGATATTGAGGCACATGACATTTGTTTGATTGATAGGATGCATGAATTTTTACTATGGTTTCATATGAGTGGAATTGTGAAACATGCATTGCACATGAGAATTTTTATGATAATAATGATTACAATTTTAAGGAAGATAAATTGTTTACTCTAAATGTATTGCATGAGTTAAGTACTAGCGGAGCATACTGTTGCTACTTTATCATCGATATAATTCATGACTATATGTGTTGGTTGCATATGAAGAGGTATGTTAAATGGTATAGTGAAGAGTGCATTTCCTATAGGGAGAGAGCACCTGAGCTTGATTTCTATGAGTTGCTTGAAGTATTTCTTATTCCTAGTGTGCTATGGTCGTACACACGTATGGATATTATTTTTGTGTTTACTAGGTCTAAGAATGGGAGAAATCTTATATTTGTGATACTTAGTGATATTTTATCATTTGGTGTCATTTGTTATTTGGTATGTGGTAAAGTTGTTGCGTTTATAGGAAAGGCAACGGTGATATTCAGATTCTCAGTGCTGATGGAGGGAGCAAACGATAGCACCTACAAACTTGAGCTTGAAGGTAGACAAGATTTGAGGACAAATCTTTTTGAAGAAGGGGAGTATGATATGAATCTGGCCGGGTATGACGTGCGAATAAACAGGTTCAAGGATGTCCAAGGTTCGTGATGCATGAGAGTACGTTTGGGGCCAAAGGAACATTATTCAAGCATTATTTTGAAGAACCGAGGCTGCACGGACCCGAGTGCGGACCCGTACACGTCCGTGTCCATTACACTTGAGGAAGAAAAATCCCGAGCCTACACGGACCCGAGCACGGACCTGTACACGGGGTCCGTGTAGATTGTTTTCTTGGAGAGTAATTTGGCCGAGCATACACGGACCCTTACCCGGAGGCCTACACGGGGTCCATGTCCGACACGTTTGGGCGCAGATTTTTTTCTACTTTAGAGTTTTTATTATCTTGGATGAAAACAATGACAAAGCTTGATCTTGTGATGTCGTTTGGTCTGACTAATGCTCCTTCAGTCTTCATGGATCTTCTGAACCGGGTGTTCAAGCCGTATTTGGATAGCTTTGTCATTGTGTTCATCGATGATATATTGATTTATTCCAAGACCAGAGAGCTTCATGCAGAGCACCTCAGAGTCGTTCTTCCATTGTTGAGGGAGAAGAGGTTGTATGCTAAGTTGAAGAAATGTGAGTTCTGGTTAGAGCAGATTTCTTTTTTAGGCCATGTTGTCTCGAAGGATGGGTTAGCTGTTGATCCAGCGAAAATAGAGGCGATACAGAAGTGGCCTAACCCTACCACTGTATCAGAGGTACGCAGTTTTCTTGGTTTGGCGGGTTATTATCGTCGTTTTATTTTAGATTTTTCCAAAATCGCCCTGCCCTTAACCAATTTGACGTGGAAGACTGTGAAGTTTGAGTGGTCCAATGAATGCCAAAGAGGATTCCAGGAGTTGAAAGATAAGTTGACGACAGCTTCGGTACTTGCATTGCCCAGTGGTTCAGAGGACTTTGTTGTTTTTACCGATGCGTCGAAGAAGGGTCTTGGTGCAGTGCTGATGCAACGTGGAAAGGTTATAGCTTATGCTTCTCGTCAGTTGAAAGACTATGAGAAAAATTATCCTAAGCATGACCTGGAACTGGCAGCTGTAGTTTTCGCCCTGAAAATCTGGAGACACTATTTATATGGCGATAAGTCTGAAATTTTCACGGACCACAAGAGTTTAAGTTATTTGTTTTCCCAGAAAGAACTCAATATGCAGCAGAGACGGTGGTTAGAGCTTGTCAAAGATTATGATGTGACGATTTGTTACCACCCTGGGAAGGCGAATGTTGTAGCAGATGCATTGAGCCGTAAGTCAAGTTCTTCTTTGAATTCTATGATCTAGAAATCGTTATTGTTAGACTTGGAACCAGAGGAGATAGCTTTGGTGGTTCCGGGAACCATTGCTCGCTTTTCAGCATTGATCATTCGGGCTACATTGACAGACAGGATCCGTAGGGAGCAGGCCAATGATTTAGAGTTGACAGAGATGAGAGCCAGAGCAGAAGAGAGAGGTAATTCAGAGTTTGGAATAAATGGAGATGGTTTGATGACATTCAGAGACCGTATATGCATTCCTACTGGTGATGATATTCGACGAGACATCTTAACAGAGGCTCATACAGCGCCATACTCGATACATCGAGGTAGTACCAAGATGTATCAGGATCTTCGAATACTCTATTGGTGGCTAGGTATGAAGAAGGACATTGCCATGTTTATTTATCACTGCCTAACTTGTCAGCGGGTGAAAATCGAACATCAGAGACCTGCTGGCACATTGCAATCATTGCCGATTCCTCAATGGAAATGAGAGCTCATTACAATGGACTTCGTGATTGGTCTTCCCAGAACGCAGAAAGGCTATAACTCTATTTGGGTTATCATTGATCGGTTGACCAAGTCAGCGCATTTTCTCCCAGTCAAGACAACGTATTCCATGAACCAATATGCCGAAGAGTACATAGCAGAGATTGTTAGACTTAATAGTGTTCCTGTGTCGATTGTGTCTGATCGTGACCCTAGATTTACTTCAGAGTTTTGGAAGAGTTTGCATAGAGCCTTGGGTACACGGTTAGCATTCAGTACAGCATATCATCCTTAGAGCGAAGGTCAATCAGAGAGAGTTATTCAGATTTTGGAGGATATGCTCAGAGCTTGTACTATCGATTATCCTGGTAGCTGGGATTCCAAATTGCCTCTTGTTGAGTTCACGTACAATAACATTTACCAAGCGACGATTGGCATGGCACCGTATGAAGCACTTTATGGCAGAAAATGTAGATCTCCCTTGTATTGGGACGAGATTGGTGAGAGGAAGATGTTGGGTCCAGAGTTGGTCCAACAGACAGCTGATGTTGTTGCTGTTATCCAAGAAAGGATGAAGACAGCACAGTCAAGACAGAAGAGTTATTGTAACGCTCTGATCCGTTTTCATAAAATAGCAGCGGAAATTTAAAATTTTCTTTGAAGGGAGGAAGGAAGGGTTCAAAATACATTACAATATATAAACAAAAGTTAATACATGATCAATCAAATGAGGCAACAAAATATAAAACATCATTTTTGTGATCATGTCAAAATACTTGCAAAATAGTCTTCTTCCTTCCCTCTCTTATGCATATGACCCCTGCTCCAATCAACGTCCTGGCTCGTCGCTCTTATCTCCATCACATGAATAACTGAAATGAGTATGAAACTCAGCAAGTGGAACTCTTACATAGCAATGTACATATACCATACTCTGTAAAACATGGCTTTGAAAACATTAAATACCATCAACTCTGAAATATGAATATCATAGAATGAATAATAATAACGATGGTATTTCTCTTTTCTCTGTTGGATTGATATCTATATAGTATCTCTGTCTCTGTGCCTCTATCCCATCGATATGAATCGATAACTCTGAGGGATATAAGCCTATGGTCGTTGATCAACTTATTGCATGCAATCTCTGGCTATGTATCTATCAATCCAATAAAACATTTTGAATTCTCTCTTTGGCATTAAAACAAACACTTTGAAGACTATCTTTTCTCTTGTATTCCCTTTGACATGGTTGAGACATAAAATGCCTCTAATATACAACAAGGTGTATTAATACATAGCATGAATCAAATGGAAGGGAATAACACTTTAAAACCATTGAAACACAATACATATATTATCATGTGAGCACAAGAAATGAAATTCCACTTACAACACTTGGAACCTTGAATCTACTCTCTTGGTACACAACCTACAACAATAAACCATAAACTTCACCATCAACATCTCAAAAATCATAAACCCATACCATAAACTTCATAAAGCTAACACACTCTAAATACCCAAGACTTCTCCCAACACCATAAACCAAGAAATAATCAAAGCCACAAGCTTACCTTAGCTCCTTGAACTCAAAATAACCTTGTTCTCTCTTCAATAATCCAACAAGAAGCTTGAATCTAAGAAATAAAAGAAAGAAAATGGAACCCTAGCTTCCCTTGAGCTGAAGAAATCGAGAATGAGGAGAGAAATGAGGGAAAAGTGAACCAACTCATGTATTTAAGCACTTAAATCCAAAAATACGACTTTACTGTTCACGGACTGCGGGTGCGCTATCTCTTGCACCGTGGGTGCGCTATGTCTTCGGCACCTCATCCAAAAATCTGAAATAGTAGACCGCGGGTGCGCTACATTTTGGAGTGCGGGTGCACTCTGGTCACCGCGGGTGCACTGAACAATAGAGTGCGGGTGCGCTCTGGTTACTCTGCGCACATCTTCTCCAAAGATAGCCTCCGAAACGCCTCTTCCCTTCATAATTTGAAAAATGGTAAACTACAAAGTTGTAGCTCTATGTCTTTTCTTGAACCTCTCCAAATATCAGAACATTTGGAGGTCTGAGTAAAACGTTATGCTAAATCTCCCAACATGTGTCACTGGAGGAACGTCGAAACACACGACACACTTCAGGGCACTTTTGGCTTACCTTCCACAATGATTTGAACAAAACTCAAAATAAGAAAGTTACACCTCTATGTCTTATCTAACCACTCCAATTGGCCTCATAACAATTGGCTCAACATACGAATTACCATGAATTAAATCGCAACGATGCTACAACAACTACACAACAACTATAAACAACAATACTATAAACCATATATCACAACTCTTAACATCAAAACTATACATAAACTTAACCAAATAGTCCATAAGCATACAAAATCTTAAACCGTACCGTTCACCAGGCTTGGATATTACAGTTATGCTGATGTCAGACGAAGGCCGTTGCAGTTTGAGATTGGCGATCATGTGTTTTTGAAGATTGCACCTCTTAAAGGTGTGATGCGGTTTAGCAAAAAGGGAAAATTGAGTCCAAGATTCATTGGCCCATTTGAGATCTTGGACAGAGTCGGTGGTCGAGCTTACAGGTTAGCCTTACCGCCAGATCTTGATAGAGTTCATAATGTTTTTCATATCGCCATGCTCAGGAAGTATATTGCGAATCCTTCCCATGTTCCTCGACACGAGCCATTGGATTTGACGCCGAGTTTGACGTACCAAGAGATTCCAGTCCAAATTCTAGATCACAAAGTTAAAGTATTGAGAAACAAAGAGATCGGCATTGTTAAAGTCCTTTGGATGAATCATTTGATTGAAGAAGCTACGTGGGAACCAGAGGATGAGATGAGAGATTGTAATATCCAAGCTTGGTTTTGATCGGTACGGTTTAAGATTTAATATGTTTATTGACTCCTTGGTTAAGTTTAAATATGGTTTTGATGTTAAGAGTTGAGATTTATGATTTATGGTATTGTGTTTATAGAAGATGTGTGGTGGTACTGTAGTCTCGTTGCGATTAAATTCATGATAATTTGTATATTGAGCCAATTGGTATGAGGCCAATTGGAGTGGTTAGAGATGACATAGAGGTGTAACTTTCATGTTGAGTTTTGTTCAAATCACTGGGGAAGACAAGCCAAAAGCGCCCCGAAGTTTGTCGTGGGTGTCGTCGTTCCTCTAGTGACACATGTTGGGAGATTGAGCATAACTCTTTACTCAAACCTTCAAATGACGTGAGGCTAATTAAAGATGCAAGCCAAGACATAGAGCTACAACTTTCATGTTTACAACTTTTTCAAATTATGAAGGGAAGAGGCGTTTTGGAGGCAATCTTTGAGGCGGCTGTGCGCAGAGCGGCGCCCGAGCGGTAAGAAATAACCGCCCGAGCGCCACTGATTCTGAAAATTTGGTTTTGGACAGTATGGTCCGCACCTAAGCGGTAGTTTATGACCGCTCGAGCGCCCAGCACAGTACAAAAAACGTATTTTGGGTATTTTTAGGCTTATAATCGGTTGTAGCACCATTTCTTCCTCTTTTTCTTTTCCTCCCTTCCCTTCTCCTTCTATTTTGAGCTAGGGTTCTCATTCCTTTCATTGTCCCTTTTATTCAAGTTTCTAGTTGGGTTATTGAAGTGAGAGCAGGATCATTTTGGAGTTAAGGAGCTAAGGTAAGCTTGTGGTTTTGGTTATTATTTGGATTATGATGTTGGGTAATCATGGGATGTTTGATTGTGTTGGTTTTATGGGTTGTATGGTATGGGTTTATGATTATTGAGATGTTGATGGTTCAATACATGGTTTATTGTTGTAGGAATTGTACCAAGAGAATAGAATCAAGTGATCCAAGTGTAGTAAGTGGAATTCATTCCTTGTGCTCACAAGAATTATATATATTGTATTTCAAATGGTTTTAACCTGCTATTCCCTTTCATTTGATTCATGTTATGTATTGGTACACTTTGTTTTATATTAGAGGTTTTTAAATGCCTCAATTGTATAAAAGGGAATGCAAATGAAAAGAGCATTCAAGCTGTTTGTTTTAATGTCCAAGAGAGATTTCAAATGATTTATTGGATTGGTAAATAGATAGTCAGAGATTGCATGCAATTAGTTGATCAACGACCATAGGCTTATATTCCGACAGAGTATCGATTTATATTGATGGGATATAGGTACAGAGACAGAGATACTATTTAGATATCAATCCACAAGAGAAAAGAGAAATATCATTGTTATTGTTCATAAACTACTATATTATTCATGTTTCAAGAGTTAGATGGTATTAATGATTTTAAAGCCACGTTTTACAGAGTATGGTAGATGTATATTGCTATGTAAGAGCTCCACTTGCTGAGTTTTATACTCATTTCAGTTATTTCATTTGATGTAGATAAGAGTGACGGGCCAGGACTTTGATTGGAGCCGAGGTCATATGCATAGAAGGTGGAAGGAAGAAGGCTATTTTGTTAGCACTTTTGGACATGATCAAAATGATATTTTGTATTTTGTTGCAACGCTTATTTGATCATGTATATACTTTTGATTATATATTGAAATGTATTTTAAATCCTTCTTTCCTTTAAGGAAATTTTAAATTCCGCTGTTATTTTATGAAATTGATCAAGAGGGCGTTACACCATAGTCATTTAAAATCATTACCCTTTTATTAGGACATTCACTAGAAATATGACCTAACCCTTGACACCTAAAACATTTAACATCTCTAGATTGATTAGAAGGAGTTTCAGACTTACCTTGCACTCCTTGTTTAGGCGCCTCTTGTTTGGTCTCAACCTTGGGCTTGATCACCACCTTATTTTCATCACGTTTTGCCACATTTGGTCGCCAAGAAGATGATGAACCCTTGGTTTGATTGGTGCGGCCAACTCCACGCCTCTTGAGTTGTTGCTCCACTTTTATGGTCATTTGCACCATTTCGTCTAGATCCAAGTAGTGCCGAAGCTCCACTTGATCTTGAATCTCCCTGTTCAAACCACAAAGAAAACGAGCCATCGTCGCCTCACTATCTTCCTCAATATTTGCCCTAATCATGACTACGTCCATCTCCTTATAGTAGTCCTCAACACTCCTTACCCCTTGCCTCAAAGTTTGTAGCCTCTTAAACATCTCCCTATAGTAGTGGTTGGGCACAAACCTCTCCCTCATGACCCTCTTCATCTCATCCCAAGTTTCAATGGGTCTCTCATTATACCTCCTCCTAGTGGTCACTAATTGATCCCACCAAATGAGAGCATAGTCTAGAAATTCCACCACCGCCAACCTAACCTTCTTTTGTTCGGAGTAGTGGTGACATTCAAACACAAACTCTACCCTCTTTTCCGATTCTAAGTATGCCTCCGGGTCAGATTTCCCATGGAACGAAGGAATCTTCATCTTAATACTACCCATATTACCATCCTCCATATTCCCGTCATTGTATCTACCCCGTGTGGTTTCTCTCCCTCCTCTACCAAATCCTCTACCTCTTCCATTCCTACCCCAATTTTCATTTTGGCTCTCCTCATCTCCTCCCAAATCATAACCTTTCTCTTCTTCTATCCTACCCAAATCTATAGGGCTTAGGTTTATCTCCACTAGTACTAACTTCAAGCCTATCCAACCGCTCATGTAATGGCTCCAACTCTACCTTCATCATCCTACTAAAATGTCCAAACAACGCCTCCATTTGGACCTTAGACAACCCCGGGTTCGAACTATCTCCTACCTCCTTCTCCATTTAATTTCAGATTTGTACCTGCAAGAAAACGTTAGTATAAAACAAAATATGCCTCACCCAAAATTCTCACGATCACTCCAAAGAAAATCACTCGTCTCTCCCCCCGTATAATTTTTTTTTTGCTCACAACATATACTTACTAGTTGTAATGCCTGAGATTTTCTCACGGTAATCTGAGATTGATTAATTTATAAATTGATCGGATGATAGACGGACCACTTCGAGGAATGAATTGGAATGACATAAGTTGAGTAGGGTGTGAGACCCGAAGGTCTCGCGCATATGCCCGATGAGGTAGCGCGCATATGCGCGAGCTGTGCAAGAAGCTTCTTGCGCGGACAGAACTTTGCGCGCACATGCGCGGCTTGAGGGTGCGCATATGCGCGAGGAGGTGCATTGCCATATACCGAGTCCAGAGAATGTGGAGCATATGCGCCAAGAGTTGGCGCGCATATGCGCGGGGTATTCGGTAGCCAAATGTGAATTCCAGAGAATATCGCGCACATGCGCGGAAGAAATGAGCGCATATGCGCGAACTACCGAGAAGGAAAATGCCGGGACAGAGATTATGGCGCATATGCGCGAGACTTGGTCGCGCATATGCGCGAGAGGCAGAATGGCAAGATGTCGGGCAGAACCTCCGGCGCATATGCGCGGGTCTTGGACGCCTTTTTAGAATTGTGATTGCGGAAAAGCCACCCGTCCGATTTGCAATCCGACTTCAGTACTGTGTTCCTATCGATGCAGGCTACAACTGGACGTAAGTTTTACTACGTTTTGATATGTCTTGAAATTATGATATTGCCAGAATTGGATATAATTCATATAAGATGTTCTTGACATGTTAGACATCGTAGAATCGAAGTCAGATCGAAGAACAGATTGATTATGGAATTGTTATGATTTTTCAGATTATATTGATTGAAATTGAATAGATTTGGATTATGGATTGATTACAGATTGTATTGGATATGGGTTATGATTGGTAATTGATATCTGTTGATATGGTATTGACGGGAATATCGGGATGGTACCGTTATGCTGTTGATTTTGAATTAAATTCAGATTGATCAGATTCGGTATTGAATTGTGAATGGAATATTGATATTGCTATTCTCGATATGTCATTTCAGATTGACAGAGACAGTCTTGAATTCAGAACTTCCAATTCTTCAGACCGAGACTACGAACGAAATGTATAAGTCGATGTTAACCGGGAGATTAACTTGAGTCAGATTGGACTCTAGTTTCACTAAAACCACATACTTTATTTTATTGCAATTGTTTGACATTGATATTCTTGTTCTATTGATTTACAGAAAGCATGTATTAGACGAGTATTGGACGAGTGATCTTGTGACAGTAGTGCCGAATAGCGATGGAATCGTCACTGGCACATTGCACATTGTCACAGGATAGTATATTGATGAAAATGCCATAGTCTGTGACGGATAGGTCAAGACACTGGATGTTTGGTCATATAGAAGTGGATAGAATTGGAGTTTCTTCTATTACTGTTCTGCGATATAGGAATGCCAACGTCTGGAAACCGGGATCCCTAGACTAGGAATGAGTCTAGTCTGAGATATGAAATCATGAATTGATTGACAGTTTTATAGTGATTATGTTTTCAGAGTTGATACATATGACTGATATCTGTTACATGCTTTTACATTGTTTATATGATTGCATGTTTCGTTGATTTATACTGGAATGTAGATCTCACCGGAGTTATCCGGCTGTTGTAGTGTTTGTATGTGTGCATGAAAACAGGTGGGACAGGATCAGGGTCGAGGAGATGATGAGAGATCGTGATTAGAGTGGAGACTACGGGCTTTGACCTTGCTGTAGATAGGATTCAGCACTTGACATTTAGTTGTTGAACCTTAGTTTGAGTTTGATGCTTGTTGTACAAGACCTGTACTTTTATACGGATATATATATTTGAATGATTCCATTATGTTCCGCACGGTATTTAAAAAAAAAAAGTTGGCCCAGATTAATTAATTGATCCACTTATCCCAATGACGATTAAGAAGATGATTAGCGTCCGGGTCCCCACAACAGGTGGTATCAGAGCGATTGATCCTTTAGATTGATATAGAAGCTAGTGAGTGGGGTAGATTGAGTTTCTTTCCTTGCCTATGAGTGCTAGCATGATTCCTGCTTTAATACATGTTTGCCTGATTATCTGATTTTTATATGATAATGTGTATTATTGGGAATGGATCAGAACCGATTCTTGATCAGAGGTAAGCTGATCAGAAAAGGACTGAGACAGATTTGTCAATTGTGATTGCTAACCCTTTTGATAATCAGATATGCCTCCTCGAAGAATACCAGAACAGGGTAGCACTTCGAATCCTCCAATGGACATGACAGCAACGCCAATGGAGACATTGTTAAAGAGATTTAAGTCATTCCATCCGCCGACTCTGAAGGGTACTGAGACTTCAGTGGATTGCGAGAGTTGGTTAGACGATATTGAGATGTTGTTCGAGTCCTTGGATTACACCGATGAGCGGTGAGTGAAACTGATAGGGCACCAGTTGCATGATGTGGCAAAGAACTGGTGGATTACAACCAAGCGGGCATTGGAGCATCGAGATACTGTTATTACCTGGAATGTGTTTAGAACTTAATTTTATCAGAGATTCTTTCCAGTGTCGTACAGGAAGGACAAGGGAGCTGAGGTTGCAAACTTGAGACAGGGCCAGCTAAATATTGAAGAATATGTGAACAAGTTCTCCACATTATTACGATTTGCTCCACATGTGGCCGAAAATGACGAGGCTGTTGCGGACCAGTTCATTAATGGTCTGAATCCTGAAATCTTTACCTTGGTGAATACCGGGAGGCCGAATAATTTTACTGATGCTTTGAACAGAGCCAAGGGAGCCGAAGCCGTTCTGATGAGACAGAGAGGAGCTTCGTTTGTGCCACAGGCACCGAGACCCCAGATACCTCCACCATCTCCTCGATTTGAGAGTGGCAGTGGTAGTGGAAAGAAAGAATTCCTGAAAGCTATGGGGAAGCAGTTCAAGAAATCTGGAAGTAGTTCATCCAGTTCTAGTGGCTCGAGATCGACCGGTCAGGGCCAGAGTTATACAGGACCCTATTGCAGCACTTGTGGAGGGAAGCACTCCACAGAGCAGTGCCAAGGAGTGTTTGGCAGTTGTCGTATTTGTAGGCAACAGAGACATTTTGCTCGAGTTTGTCCCCAGAGAGATACTCAGAGGTCACAGGGTGCCGAGTCATCTGGATCTGTAGCTCAGACTGGTAGACGACCAGCTGCAGTCCACTCCTTTCAGCCAATACCATCGCAGTCACAGCTGAGGCCAGGAGGAAGCCAGACAGTTAGCCAGCCTCCTAGACAGCAGGCCAGAGTGTTTGCTTTGACTGAGGAGCAGGCTCAGGACGCACCAGACGATGTTGTTGCAGGTAACTGTTTTATTTCTGGTTATCCTGCATATGTATTGATAGATACTGGTGCATCACATACATTCATATCTGAACGATTTGCATTGATGCATTCTTTGCATATTGAGTCATTATCTGTTGTAGTGTCTGTCTCTTCTCCGTTGGGGACAGGTTTGATATCAGTGAAATATGTGAAACGTTGTGTGCTACAGTATGATGGGCATGAGATTGAGTTAGATTGTATTGTGCTTGGGTTATCTGATTTTGATTGTATTATCGGTATCGATATGTTAACCAAGTACAGAGCCACTGTTGATTGTTTCCACAAGATTGTGAGATTCAGACCAGATATGGCTGATGAGTGGAAATTCTACGGTAAGGGCTCTCGATCAAGAATTCCTTTGATATCCGTATTGTTTATGACTCGATTGTTGCAGAAAGGAGCGGAGGGATTCCTCGTCTATTCAGTTGATTTACTGAAATCGAGTCCATCATTGGCGGATTTGCCAGTGGTTTGCGAGTTTGCTGATGTCTTTCCAGATGAGATTCCTGGGTTGCCTCCCATTCGAGAGATAGACTTCAGTATTGAGTTGATGCCAGGTACAGTTCCGATTTCGAGGGCTCCGTACAGAATGGCACTGATTGAGTTGAAGGAGTTGAAAGAACAGTTGGAGGATTTACTAGACAAGGGGTATATCAGACCGAGTGTGTCTCCTTGGGGTGCTCCAGTACTGTTTGTGAGGAAGAAAGACGGTTCGATGAGACTTTGTATTGACTACCGGCAATTGAACAAAGCAACGGTAAAGAATAAATATCCCTTGCCTCGTATTGATGATTTGTTTGACTAGTTGCAGGGTTCTTCGGTATATTCCAAGATCGATTTGAGATCTGGATACCATCAGCTGAGAGTCAGGGTTTCTGATATCTCGAAGACTGCATTCGGAACCAGGTATGGACATTATGAGTTTATTGTCATGCCGTTTGGTTTGACGAATACACCTGCTGTATTTATGGGATTGATGAACCGTATCTTTCAGAGATATCTTGATTATTTTGTGATTATATTCATCGATGATATTTTGATTTATTCGAAGAATGTGATTTAGCATTCTGAACATCTGAGACTTGTTTTGAGAATTTTGAGGGCTGAGAAACTGTATGCTAAACTGTCGAAATGTGAGTTTTGGTTAAGACAGGTTGTATTTCTGGGTCACATTATATCTGGAGATGGGATTTCTGTTGGTCCTAGCAAGGTTGAGGCCGTGATTTCTTGGCCGAGACCGACATCAGTGCCGGAAATACGCAGTTTTATGGGTTTAGCAGGATATTATCGATGATTCATTAAAGATTTTTCCAGTATTGCTAAACCGATTACGCAACTGACTCAGAAGAATGCTCCATTTGTCTGGTCTGAGGAGTGTGAGTCCAGTTTTGTTGAGTTGAAGAAGAGATTGACCAATGCACCGATATTGACTATCCCGTCAGGTACTGGTGGATTTGTTGTATATTGTGACGCTTCTCACAGAGGTTTGGGTTGTGTTTTGATGCAGCGAGGCCATGTCATTGCCTATGCTTCGAGACAATTGAAGCCACATGAAACTCTCTACCCAATTCATGATCTTGAATTGGCGGCCATTGTATTTGCATTGAAGATATGGCGACACTACCTCTACGGTGAGAAATTTGAGATCTATTCTGATCACAAAAGTTTAAAATATCTGTTTTCACAATCAGAACTGAATATAAGGCAGCGAAGATTGCTTGATTTATTGAAGGATTTCGATTGTGAAATCAAATACTATCCTAGAAGTCAAATGCAGCAGCTGATGCACTAAGTCGAAAGGTATGTTCCTTATCCTTATCGACGATAGGTGTTTCAAATTTGATAGAAGATTGTTGTTTGTCTGGATTAGCATTTGAAACAGATTGTCAACCCTTGAGATTATATTCTATTCAAGCTGAACCAGAGCTGATTTTGAGAACCAAAGAGGCACAGAAAGTTGATAAGAATGTGCAGAATTCGATTGCTTTTGTCAGAGCTGGACATCAATCGGAGTATCAGGTTCGTGACAGGGTTTTGTTTGTGAATAATCGTATTGTTGTGCCGAATGTTTCAGATTTGAGACAGAATATACTGGAGGAAGCTCACAGCAGTCGCTTTAGCATTCACCCTGGTGGCAGAAAGATGTATAACGATTTGAAGGCACAGTATTGGTGGAAACAGATGAAATCTGATGTTACTGAATTTGTATCCAAGTGTCTGAATTGCCAACAGGTGAAGGCTGAAAGAAAGAAACCAGGAGGATTGTTACAGAGTTTGTCGATTCCTGAATGGAAATGGGATCACCTTTCCATGGATTTTGTGACACAATTACCGCATTCCTCCCGAGGTTACGATGCGATTTGGGTTGTGATTGAGAGATGGCTGAGATCTATGTCAAAGAAGTGGTCAGATTGCACGGAGTGCCGAAGTCGATTGTTTCAGACCGTGATCCTCGGTTTACTTCGCATTTCTGGCAGAGTTTACAGCAGGCTCTAGGTACAAAGTTACATCTGAGTACCGCATATCATCCACAGACTGACGAACAGTCAGCGCGGACTATCCAGACACTGGAGGATATGCTAAGAGCTGTAGTGCTTGATTTTAGCACTAGTTGGCAAGATGCATTGCCACTCTGTGAGTTTTCGTACAACAACAGCTATCAGACGAGTATTGAGATGGCACCGTTTGAAGCGTTGTATGGCAAGAAATGCAGATCCCCTCTTTATTGGGACGATATCTCTGAGGTTCCTGATATTGGACCTGATATGATCAGAGATATGACAGAGAAAGTGTGGGGACCCAGGCTCTAACTCAATTATCTTTGGGATTAAATGGATCTTTGCTAGAAAATGTGGGTCAAAAATTTGCTTTTAACATAACACACATACATAAAATTTATTTCATTTCATTAAAAGCAAATACATGTCTCGTTTCGTTCATACAATCAAACTAGTGTTTAAAAGTATTAATACATGTCTAATACAACAACTAGTTTCTTCTGCTACGCCCGTGATCACCACGCTATCACCTCTCAATCATCCTCGTCTCGACCCTGATCCTGCCCCACCTGTTGTTATGCACACATACAGACACAACAACAACCGGAAACTCCGGTGAGAACAAATCCCAGTATAAAACATGTATACATGCATGTCATGCAATTAAATACAAAATCATAACACATAAATTAGTAATTATGACACACTAGTGAATACAGATAAAACTCTTCGACTCTTATTCTTTGACTCGACTCATATCTAAGTCTAGGGATCCCGGTGTGAATAAGACGTAACAAGTCTCCCACCTACTCTCCCAATCGTGGTGGCGGTACGTCTTATTCCTAGACTTCGGTCCTGTCTGTATCGAGTGTCTACAATCGGAGGAAATCTGCTCCTATGCGTCGATATCACCGAACGTCTAGCTTGGCAAGTCTGCCAATGACTCTCCTATCTTAAATGCTTGAATATAAATCTATAAACAAAGCATCAACATATAAAAAGGTAACAATCTAGTATGTGATTTTGGGAAACTCAAATCAGATCTAATTCGAGTTATATCTCCCCGAATCAACATGAATTATACCTTCTTGTCGTATAATCTTTGTCGTAGTCGAAGTCTCGATGTCGAATCTGTCAATATCAAATCTGAAATGACTATGTATAGATATAATCTATCAAGACACAACTCAAAGCAAGTCTTGTAAAACTCAGTATTCAATCTCAATACAATTCGACGGCATAACAGCGTGATTTCTCAATACCGATCAACTGAAATTGCAACATATATCAACAAGTCAAATCCTCAACTCACAACCATCATAATCTATATATCAAGATCTCCAAATCTGTATCATTTCCACCCAATACATGCTGAAAAACTCATAACAATCACATACGGTATCACTTTCTCGATTCGTTTACGTTTCTACGATGTCAATGATCTCGAAAAAACATAATTACAAGCATATCAGAATTTCCCCAATATGTAAACTCCCAAACATGCTGAAACTAAAAGATACTTACATCCTCTTGAAGCTAGTAATGAGAAGAGCAAGAATCTACACTTGAATTGAAAATCGGATTGCCGGATCATGGACAATCACAAATCCAAGGTGAAATGAAGCTTTAGCTATGGAGGTTTCTCTCTCAATTTCTGGCTGCAAATCTCGAAGGAATGAGACTAAGTAGACATTATATATGCATGGCTAGGACACATGTTTTATTTTTCACTCAACACGGCGCACCGCGGGTGCGGTAGCTTTTCACCGCGGGTGCGCTCAGCTCACGGCATCCCCATCTAAAAATTCAGAAACAGCGACCGCGGGTGCGGTGACCCTACTGTAATTCTTCACGTTTCATGAGTTACAACCGCGGGTGCGGTATAAACTGGGGAGCGGGGGCAGTGTCCTTTCATGCAAACTTCATAATCTCATCTTATCAACCTACAATTCTTGGGCATTACATTTCTCCCCCTCTTAGATATGAGTTCGTCCTCGAACTCGCAAGCAATCAATCAAAGCATGTATAAGATAATCAAAACTGAATAAATACTCACATCATGCAAATAACTTGGGATATCTCTGTCATATCTCTGATTCTGTCTCCCAAGTCGCTTCTTCAGTACCATGACGACTCCACTGAACTTTCACTAATGGAATAGTCTTCGTTCTGAGCTGTTTCTCTTTCAGATCTAGAATCTGAATTGGCTGCTCAACGTAACTCAAAGTCTGATCTAACTCGGCTTCTTCAGGCTGAATGACATGAGAACTATCTGGCATATATCTACGTAACATCGATACATGAAAGACGTCATGTATCCCAGATAGAGAAGGAGGAAGAGCAAGTCTATACGCACGATCGCCAATCTCTTCAAGAATCTCGTACGGACCGACGTATCGAGGAGACAACTTCCCACGCTTGCCAAATCTGACCACGCCTCTGAAAGGAGAAATCTTTAAGAATACTCTGTCTCCCTGCTCAAATATTAATGGTCTACGTCTGATGTTCGCGTACTTCGCTTGTCTATATTGTGCCGTCTTCATTCTCTTCTGAATTATCTTTACTTTTTCAGTCATCTCACGAATCATATCTGGCCCTAAGTCTGGTACCTCTGAGATGTCATCCCAATACAACGGATATCTGCCCTTCTTTCCGTATAAAGCTTCGAACGGTGCCATCTCGATGCTAGTCTGATAGCTGTTGTTGTACGAGAATTCACAAAGAGCTAGTGAATCTTGCCAACTAGTACCAAAATCTAGTATTACAGCTCTCAGCATATCTTCTAAAGTCTGGATAGTCCGCTCTGACTGTCCGTCTGTTTGGGGATGGTAAGCAATACTCAAGTGTAAAGTCGTACCTAGAGCCTGCTGTAGACTGTGCCAAAAGTGTGAAGTGAATCGTGGATCACGATCTGATACGATCGACTTCGGCACACCATGTAATCTGACAACCTCTNGTGAAGTAACCCTCCGGGCTTCTTTCTCTCGGCCTTCACCTGTTGGCAATTCAAGCACTTAGACACATACTCTGCAATATCTGTCTTCATCTGTTTCCACCAGAATTGTGTTTTCAGATCATTGTACATCTTCCTGCCACCAGGATGAATACTGAACCGACTACAGTGCGCTTCTGACAGTATCTGTTGTTTCAACTCTGAAACATCTTGCACCACAAGACAGTTATTCACATACAAAGCATGATCATGTACCTGATACTCAGAAATATGTCCTGATCTGACCATATCAATCGACTTCTGAACACTCTGATCTGTTCTTTGTGCCTCTTTGATGCGAACAATCAAATCTGGTTCACACTGAATAGTGGCAAGTCGCAACGGTCTATTAGCTGTATCAAATTCTAATCCAGACAAACAGCAATCTTCAACTAAAT
>NC_133323.1:12894991-12895512 GCF_012295235.1 Primulina huaijiensis | reverse complement strand
CTGATCATATACCTCTGATTCAGAATCGGTTCTGATTCAGTCTTGACAAGTAAATGCTGTGATCAACTTAGATAACAATACAACATATCATCGTGAAAGCAATAAATCATGACGTGTGCTAGCATGATATAAGCAAGGAAGACGACTCGATCTACCCCGCTCACTCTCTTCTATCTCTGTCTATACAGAACCTACAGCTCTGATACCACCTGTTGTGGGGACCCAGGCTCTAACTCAATTATCTTTGGGATTAAATGGATCTTTGCTAGAAAATGTGGGTCAAAAATTTGCTTTTAACATAACACACATACATAAAATTTATTTCATTTCATTAAAAGCAAATACATGTCTCGTTTCGTTCATACAATCAAACTAGTGTTTAAAAGTATTAATACATGTCTAATACAACAACTAGTTTCTTCTGCTACGCCCGTGATCACCACGCTATCACCTCTCAATCATCCTCGTCTCGACCCTGATCCTGCCCCACCTGTTGTTATGCACACATACAGACACAACAA
>NC_133323.1:12881777-12894523 GCF_012295235.1 Primulina huaijiensis | reverse complement strand
AAAACTCATAACAATCACATACGGTATCACTTTCTCGATTCGTTTACGTTTCTACGATGTCAATGATCTCGAGAAAACATAATTACAAGCATATCAGAATTTCCCCAATATGTAAACTCCCAAACATGCTGAAACTAAAAGATACTTACATCCTCTTGAAGCTAGTAATGAGAAGAGCAAGAATCTACACTTGGATTGAAAATTGGATGGCCGGATTATGTACAATCACAAATCCAAGGTGAAATGAAGCTTTAGCTATGGAGGTTTCTCTCTCAATTTCTTGCTGCAAATCTCGAAGGAATGAGACTAAGTACACATTATATATGCATGGCTAGGACACATGTTTTATTTTTCACTTAACACGTCGCACCGCGGGTGCGGTAGCTTTTCACCGCGGGTGCGCTCAGCTCACGGCATCCCCATCTAAAAATTCAGAAACAGCGACCGCGGGTGCGGTATGTCTTGGACCGCGGGTACGATGACCCTACTGTAATTCTTCACGTTTCATGAGTTACAACCGCGGGTGCGGTATAAACTGGGGTGCGGGGGCAGTGTCCTTTCATGCAAACTTCATAATCTCATCTTATCAACCTACAATTCTTGGGCATTACAGAAAGTGAAGCTGATTCAGAAAAGAATGAAGGCAGCTCAGGAAAGAATGGCCAAATATGCCAATGTTCGACTAAGACCGTTGGTATTTGAGGCTGGAGACCGAGTATTCTTGAAAATTTCACCTTTCAGAGGCGTGGTCAGATTTGGCAAGAAAGGGAAGTTGTCTCCACGATACGTTGGTCCTTATGAGATTCTCGAGAAGATAGGAGATCGTGCTTATCGACTCGCCTTACCGCCTTCATTATCGGGGATACATGATGTTTTTCATGTATCTATGCTGCGAAAGTATCTCCCTAATGATTCACATGTTATTCAGCCAGACGAGGCCGAGCTGGATGAGACACTGAGTTATGTTGAAAAGCCTATTCAGATCCTGGATCGTAAAGAAAAGCAGCTCAGAACGAAGACTATTCCTCTTGTAAAAGTTCAGTAGAGCCGTCATGGCACTGAAGAAGCTACCTGGGAGACTGAATCAGACATGATACAGGAATTCCCAGCATTATTTCACTAATGTGAGTCTTATTTCAATTGCTATTATTTCTGTCATTCCTGTTTATTGCATATGATTTATTTGCTTAAAATTTCGAGGACGAAATCGTGTCTTAGAGGGGGAGAATTGTAATGCCTGAGATTTTATCACGGTAATCTGAGATTGATTAATTTATAAATTGATCGGATGATAGACGAACCACTTCGAGGAATGAATTGGAATGACATAAGTTGAGTAGGGTGTGACACCCGAAGGTCTCACGCATATGCGCGACGAGGTAGCGCGCATATGCGCGAGCTGTGCGAGAAGCTTCTTGCGCGGACAGAACTTTGCGCGCACATGCGCGGCTTGAGGGCGCGCATATGCGCGAGGAGGTGCATTGCCATTTACCGAGTCCAGAGAATGTGGCGCATATGCGCCAAGAGTTGGCGTGCATATGCGCGGGGTATTCGGTAGCCAAATGTGAATTCCAGAGAATATCGCGCACATGCGCGGAAGAAATGCGCGCATATGCGCGAGCTGCCGAGAAGGAAAATGCCGGGACAGAGATTATGGCACATATGCGCGAGACTTGGTCGCGCATATGCGCGAGAGGCAGAATTGCAATCCGACTTCAGTACTGTGTTCCTATCGACGCAGGCTACAACTGGACGTAAGTTTTACTACGTTTTGATATGTCTTGAAATTATGATATTTCTAGAATTGGATATAATTCATATATGATGTTCTTGACATGTTAGACATCGTAGAATCGAAGTCAGATCGAAGAACAGATTGATTATGGAATTGTTATGATTTTTCAGATTATATTGATTGAAATTGAATAGATTTGGATTATGGATTGATTACAGATTGTATTGGATATGGGTTATGATTGGTAATTGATATCTGTTGATATGGTATTGACGGGAATATCGGGATGGTACCGTTATGCTGTTGATTTTGAATTAAATTCAGATTGATCAGATTCGGTATTGAATTGTGAATGGAATATTGATATTGCTATTCTCGATATGTCATTTTAGATTGACAGAGACAGTCTTGAATTCAAAACTTCCAATTCTTCAGACCGAGACTACGAACGAAAGGTATAAGTCGATGTTAACCGGGAGATTAACTTGAGTCAGATTGGACTCTAGTTTCACTAAAACCACATACTTTATTTTATTGCAATTGTTTGACATTGATATGCTTGTTCTATTGATTTATAGAAAGCATGTATTAGACGAGTATTAGACGAGTGATCTTGTGACATAAGTGCCGAATAGCGATGGAATCGTCACTGGCACATTGCACATTGTCACAGGATAGTATATTGATGAAAATGCCATAGTCTGTGACGGATAGGTCAAGACACCGGATGTTTGGTTATATCGAAGTGGATAGAATTGGAGTTTCTTCTATTACTGTTATTCGATATAGGAATGCCAACGTCTGGAAACCGGGATCTTGATTGACAGTTTTATAGTGATTATATTTTCAGAGTTGATACATATGACTGATATTTGTTACATGCTTTTACGTTGTTTATATGATTGCATGTTTCGTTGATTTATACTGGGATGTATATCTCACCGAAGTTATCCGGCTGTTGTCGTGTTTGTATGTGTGCATGAAAACAGGTGGGACAGGATCAGGGTCGAGGAGATGATGAGAGATTGTGATTAGAGCGGAGACTACGGGCTTTGACCTTGCTGTAGATAGGATTCAGTACTTGACATTTAGTTGTTGAACCTTAGTTTGAGTTTGATGCTTGTTGTACAAGACCTGTACTTTTATACTGATATATATATTAGAATGATTCAATTATGTTCCGCACGGTATTTAAAAAAAAAAAAGTTGACCCAGATTAATTAATTGATCCACTTATCCCAATGACGATTAAGAAGATGATTAGCGTCCGGGTCCCCACACTAGTCACTCCAAAGAAATAACACTCACACTCAAATGTTTCCACTCGAATTTGATTTTTCTCTTGAAAGTGCATTCAAGCTTTGTATTTGAATATCAAACAATCAAGTTTAACTTGTGAACAATTGTCATCGACTCACTTAGACTGCGTAGACAAGCAATTTGAAGGTAAATTTTTTTTTTTTTTGATTATGTGAGACACTTGTATATGACTCACAAAAAGGAATAGAACAAAATACAAAAAAGAAAAAAATGGTGAATTTTCGGATTTTTGGTACTCTATTTTTTTTTCTTTTTTTGCTCTAAGAATTCCGAAAATTCAAAGAAAAATAAATAAGACACAAAATTTTGTGTATCACAGATTCACGAACGACGAAAAATGATAGAACAAAACAGATCTGAAAGCGGAAATAAAGGATAATTAGATATGATAATAGAACGAAGGATAAACTTATTTGAATTCAATTAACCAAAAGCTCTCATACCAAATGATACGAATCCTCGTACGAATAAATAGCAAACACGATTAAAACCGAATCGCGCCCTCTATTCAATAACAAGCAAAAATCGATGTGTTGTCCCGATCTTTTGAATCAAGTGTGTGTGTGATTTTCACCTCTAAACTATGAAAAGTTTAGCAACAAATAATCACGAAAAATAAACAACCGAATTTATAACGAGCCTTCAAAGAACAAGCCCTTGAAAATCCGCACAAGAACGATCGACAAAAGCCACAAAGTTAAAACTGTGATAAGTTTGATTTTGATTACAAAGCAAAGCTTTGAAAAAGTTTGAGAGAAAAACTCAAAGTTTGTAAAATTTCGTCCATAATATTGTGTTCAATCTAAAGATTCTCAAAATCAAATTACCAAGATCAATTAAACTCAAACTAGGAAACTAAAGATTTTCTCGCATCTGACTTGCACTCGGGCGGTAGGATATTACCGCTCGAGCGCCGAGGGTTCTAGACTATTCGCGCTCGGGCGGTAGAAAATGACCGTTCGGGTGCCGAATGTTCTTGAAATCAACTCTTGGGCATTACGTTCGGAGCTCGGGCGGTAGTATTTTACTGCTCGGGCGCTGAGCATTCTGGACGTTTTCTTCATTCATCACTTGAATGGTGTTCTTATGACTCCCAAACTTACTCCCATGCATCACGAACCCTTCAGCACTCTGCACCTTGCTTGTAAGTCTTTCTTCATTGCTCATAAGCCCTTGTAGTCCCTCTTTGAATTTCTTTAGTCGTCCTCTCGTGATTGGTCCCTCCGACAACTCTAAAAGATCCCATGCTTTCCTTGGAGCTTGACCATCCGTGTTCGCATCACTTCAAAGAAAAGAGGTACAGAACTGGTGGCAAGAGCTCAACTCCCGAAGTAAAGCAGTTCTCCTTTTGGGAGTCCAGCTTTTTTGATCGAAAGCCTCATCCCTTATATCTTTAATGCACGGGTCCTTTCTATTGAGTGCAAGATGGTAGCGATCATTTCTACCGCTTCACAGGCTGTTCAGCGTATACATGAATTGATACCCTATCAGTGTCATCGGTTATACTGCGGAATAAGGCATTTACTTAACCTAACTAGTATTCGTAAACCATTACATATAAAGCTTTACTATCAGATCTACCCTTTCCTCTTATCACCTTTCGATGAAGGATGATACAGGGAATACCGGATCTGGTTAGTGAAACATAACATAAGGAGACATGGATGATACTCCATAGGCATGCTATCAGCATAATAGTGCTGAAGGCAAACCGTACACTGAGATAAATACATCGCAATGTTTCACCAGCAAAGAGAGCAAGTTTTGTAAGGAGGGACTCATTCCACCCGCTGTATCAAATTTTTTGAATGTCCAGCCACCTTCCTTTCTTAGCTACGCTCCCCTCTCACTTGATGACTGGTCCATCCCCCTCTTTTTTTTCATAAGAGAATTAAGCATCCTTCTTTTCTTTGGTCGAGCTTTTCAGTCTTCCTCTCTTCGTTGAACCCTCTACCTTGAATTCATAACCTGCATAAGGAAGACCTGAAATTGGTGGACAAGCGGATGTTCAGTATTTCCCCAGTGAGCTCGTCTCGTCCTAGGGAAGATAATCTTTATTCACCATGAACCACCACTGAATCAGGAGCAGGATCCCCTCTCGCTGGGCAGGCAAACAAAAGAAAGAAAGCACACTCGGCAGCTATCCACCCTGCCTGTAAGCCATATCTCGATCTATTCATATAAAAAAAAAAAAAACATATATATCATCTTTCTATAGGAATGGTATATCTAAGGTGCTACGAGTAGATTGAATCTTGTATACCTACTCTTGTTTTTCAGTCTCAGAATGCTTTTTTTAAAGGCAGAAGTTTTACACTCCTGTACCAAATCGGATATGTGAGAGATGTATCATGTTGACAGGCTTGAAATGTTGGGAAGTTTCTTCTTTTTTTGTTCTTTTGGCTGGTGTGCCAACTGCACTCAAATTTCATCCACCAACCGCCAGAGCCATTACACCTTACAGATGCCATCCAAGCCCTACGTTACGTTCTAATTTCAATGAAATTCTTATGGCTGGTGACTTTAATGCGGTCATTGATCCATCCGAGAAATTGGGGAGCCACATAGACTATTCAGGGGAAGGATGCTAATCGATGATCTACTGATGTAGCTAGTACTACTGGAGCTGCTGCGAGTTATGCCATTGGCTTAACTGGCTCTAAACCCTCCCACCCGAGAAAGGAATGGAATTTCAAGTAGTCATTTACACCTAAATTATCTTCTTCACTGATCAGCATTTGTAATGACCGAGACACCTATGTATTATGAGGCATCAACCTATGTTTTGCCTCTGTTTTCATTCTTTGGTAGTCACAGATTTTATTTGTCTTGCCGTTAAGATTCTCCTGACTACATGTCGTTTCCTTGGCTCTTTCCTTTCGTTCGGTAGGCTAGGGTTGCTCATCCTTTATCATCACAGCTCTGCTAATTGGTTTTTTGCGGGGAATTTCAATTCAAATTACTCATGAAAGTAGAAGCAGCATCTGAGGAATAGGGTAAGTCTGATTCAGAGCTAAGTAACATTCCACTCTGGTGGAATAGAATAGTTTGGTTGAAATACATTTAATACAGTCTTTACTTAGTTCCAGTAGTGAGCTAAATCAGTCCAAGTAATGGTAGTCAAAGTAAGGTACGCCCCGTCTCCGCCTTTGCTTTGAATTAGCTACTTTCAAGAGGAGTAGGGATTTGCGACCTTCTGACTCCTGCCTTGATTCGTCTTTTGCCTAAGGCGTGCAACCAAAGAGCGGACAGGAGCAAGTGCTTCCGGTGACGCATCTCCCATCGCTCAGTCTTTAGAAAAATCCTTGATTGAGCCCACTTCTTCCTGAACTTACTTATGAGACTAGTAAGGCATCGCAATTCTCCCCCTACTGAATTTGTCCTTTTCCATAGGATGTCTTTCGAGCGTTGCCCACTATCTTTGAATAATGCTTCATCCCAGGGCCTAAAAGACTGCTTATTAGTTGCATTTCTTTGACCGATAGTAATTCCTGAATTAGACTTTTTGGGAACAGACTCACTCGACCAAAGGAAGAGGAAGTCGGAAAACTCACTGCGAAAAGAGCGACAGAGTCAGGTCACGATTGATTAAGACAGAAAGGCTAGGGCTATTGACCCATTGACTCACTTATGGCGCTAACAATGGCAAATGGAAAGGTCGAACTTTCTTTCAGAGCCTTCCTCTTGGGGAGCAAACCTAAGTGTATTTAGAAAGAGACCGGTTCTTTCTTTCCTCTCTTTGAATGCAGCATTAAGTGGTCCTATTGCTGACGGAAAAGGAAAGTTTTCGAGTTCCAGCCAGCCTTCAAAGGAAAGAGGTACAGAACTGGTGGCAAGAGCTCAACTCCCGAAGTAAAGCAGTTTTGCTTCTGGGAGTCCCAGCTTTTTTGATCGAAAGCCTCATCCCTTATATCTTTAATGCACGGGTCCTTTCTATTGAGTGCAAGATGGTAGCGATCATTTCCACCACTTCACAGGCTGTTCAGCGTATACATGAACTGATACCCTATCAGTGTCATCGGTTATACTGCGGAATAAGGCATTTACTTACTTAACCTAACCAGTATTCGTAAACCACTACATATAAAGCTTTACTATCAGATCTATCCTTTCCTCTTATCACCTTTCGATGAAGGATGATACAGGGAATACCGGATCTGGTTAGTGAAACATTACATAAGGAGACATGGATGATACTCCATAGGCATGCTATCAGCATAATAGTGCTGAAGGCAAACCGTACGCTAAGATAAATACATCGCAGTGTTTCACCAGAAAAAAGCGAGCAAGTTTTGTAAGGAGGGACTCATTCCACCCGCTGTATCGAATTTTTTGAATGTCCAGCCACCTTCCTTTCTCAGCTACGCTCCCCTCTCACTTGATGACTGGTCCATCCCCCTCTTTTTTTTCAGAAGAGAATTATGCATCCTTCTTTTCTTTGGTCGAGCTTTTCAGTCTTCCTCTCTTATTCGTACCCTCTACCTTGAATTCATAACCTGCATAAGGAAGACCTGAAACTTGAGGACAAGCGGATGTTCAGTCTTTCCCCAGTGAGCTAGTCTCGTCTTAGGGAAGATAATCTTTATTCACCATGAACCACCACTGAATCAGGAGCAGGATCCCCTCTCGCTGGGCGGGCAAACAAAAGAAAGAAAGCTCACTTGGCAGCTATCCACCCTGCCTATAAGCCATATCTCGATCTATACATATAAAAAAAAGAAAACATATATATCATCTTTCTATAGGAAAGGTATATCTAAGGTGCTACTAGTAGATTGAAGCTTTTATACCTACTCTTGTTTTTCAGTCTCAGAATGCTTTTTTTAAGGTCAGAAGTTTTACACTCCTGTACCAAATCGGATATGTGAGAGATGGATCATTTTGACAGGCTTGAAATGTTGGGAAGTTTCTTCTTTTTTGTTTTTTTGGCTGGTGTGCCAACTGCACTCAAATTTCATCCACCAACCGCCAGAGCCGTTACACCTTACAGCTGCCTTCCAAGCCCTACGTGATGTTCTAATTTCAATGAAATTCTTATGGCTGGTGACTTTAATGCGGTCGTTGATCCATCTGAGAAATTGGGGAGCCACATAGACTATTCAGGGAAAGTATGCTAATCGATGATCTACTGATTTAGCTAGTACTACTGGAGCTGCTGCTAGATATGCCATTGGTTTAACTAGCTCTAAACTCTCCCACACGAGAAAGGAATGGAATTTCAATTAGTCATTTACACCTAAATTATCGTCTTCACTGATCAGCATTTATAATGACCGAGACACCTATGTATTATGAGGCATCAACCTATGTGTTGCCTCTGTTTTCATTCTTTGGTAGTCACAGATTTTTTTTGTCTTCCCGTTAAGATTCTCCTGACTACATGTCGTTTCCTTGGCTCTTTCCTTTCGTTCGGTAGGCTAGGGTTTCTCATCCTTTATCATCACAGCTCTGCTAATTGGTTTTTTGAGGGGAATTTCAATTCAAATTACTCAGTGAAAGTAGAAGCAGCATCCGAGGCATCAGGTAAGTCTGATTCAGAGCTAAGTAACATTCCACTCTGGTGGAATAGAATAGTTTGGTTGAAATACATTTAATACAATCTTTACTTTGTTCCAGTAGTGAGCTAAATCAGTCCAAGTAATGGTAGTTTTCCGTACTTTTGCCTTAGTTTGGAACCTGCTTCATCCCCATCCTGATAGGCTCCCCCGATATGGCATTCCTTAGGCCCAACAACCTATCCTTCTGGATGTTACCTCCGAGCCTTCTTCTCGTCCTGTGTTCTTCCTTTGTAGAGTTGGGGGCCGGGACTGGTAGGAAAAGATACCTTTTAACGTGTAGGAAATAAAGCTCAATTCAGTACTATGAAGGATTCGAGGTCTCCTGATATGAATCCTCGTACGATGAAAAGCAAACGAGATTAAATATGAATTGCGTTCTCAATTCTATAACGAACAAGGATCGTTGTTACGATGACCCGATCTTTTGATTCAAGGAATTACGTGATATTCACCCCTAAACGACGCGGTTTAGTAATAAATAATCACAAAAGAAACAATCGAAACTTAATCGAACCTTCAAAGAACTCGTCTTTGACAATCCGCGCAAGACACGATCGACAAACGCCACAAAGTTAAAACTTTGATAAGTTTGATTTGATTTTTGAAAACAAAGCTAAAGCCTTGAAGAGTTGAGAGAAAACTCAAAAACTTTGATAAACTCAATAATAATCTCAATTGTTCCAATTTTCGTCTATAATATTTATTGTGTACAAATCTAAAAGATCCTCAAAATCAAGTTACCAAGATAATTAGGATTCTTAACAAGGAAACTAGATTGTCTTCTCGCAGCAGGCGCGCTCGGGCGGCAGAATTTGACCGCTCGAGCGCCAGGTCTTCTGGTTATTCGCGCTCGGGTGGTAGAAAATGACCGCTCGAGCGCCAAGTGTTCTGGAAATCACCTCTTGGTCAGTACGTTTGGCGCTCGGGCGGTAGTATTTTACCGCTCGGGCGCGGGTCATTCTGGATGTTTTCTTCGTTCATCACTGAAATGGTGTTTTTGTTACTCCCAAACTTACTCCCATGCATCACGAACCCTTCAGCACTCTGCACCTTGCTTGTAAGTCCTTCTTTATTGCTCATAAGCCCTTGTAGTGCCTCTTTGAATTTCTTTAGTCGTCCTCTCGTGATTGGTCCCTCCGGCAACTCTAAAGGATCCCACGCTTTCCGTGGAGCGTGACCACCCGTGTTCGCATCATCCTCCCCTTCTTGAAAAGGATTTGTCCAAAAATCTTGTTCATCACCTACATCAAACAAAGAAAGATCACTAACATTAAAAGTAGAACTAACGTTATACTCACCTGGTAGATCAAGTTTGTAGGAATTGTCATTGATCCTTTCGAGGACTTGAAATGGCCCATCACCCCTCGGTAGTAGCTTGGAACGTCGTTTCTCAGGAAACCTTTTCTTCATCAAGTGTAGCCATACCCAATCACCCTTTTCAAACACCACTTTTTTCTTCCCCTTGTTGGCTTGCTTGGTGTATTGCTCATTCTTCTTCTCAATGTTGGCCTTGGACTTTTCATGCAAACTCCTAACAAATTCAGCTTTCTTTTTGCCATCCATGTTTAACCTTTCACTCACAGGTAAAGACATCAAATCCAACGGAGTCAAAAGATTGAAACCATAAACAAGTTCAAACGGTGAATAATTGGTAGTAGAATGCACGCAACGATTATAAGCAAACTCAACAAATGGTAAACATTCTTCCCAATTCTTTAAGTTCTTTTTAAGAATAGCACGCAAAAGTGTTCCTAACGTTCTATTAACAACCTCAGTTTGTCCNAAAATGTGCCATTTTAGAAAATCTATCCACAACAACAAATATAGAGTCCCTCCCCTTCTTTGTCCTAGGCAACCCCAAAACAAAGTCCATAGAAATATCAACCCAAGGTTCACTAGGGACGGGAAGTGGTGTATACAATCCATGTGGTTGTGTCCTAGACTTAGCTTGTCTACAAGTTATGCACTTTTCACAAACACGCTCAACATCACGTTTCATATGTGGCCAATAGAAATGTTCATGCAATGCACTTAAAGTTTTAGCCACACCAAAATGCCCCATCAAGCCACCCCCATGTGCCTCCCTAACAAGTAATTCACGAACTGAAGATTAAAGAATGCACAACCTATCTTCTTTAAATAAGAAACCATGATGCAAATAAAATTTTTCATGTGGTCCATGCATACAAGTTTCAAACACACTCTTAAAATCCTCATCCAGCACATACAATTCTTTCACATGCTCAAACCACAAAATTTTAGACTCTAAGGTAGAGATTAGTACGTACCTCCGTGATAGTGCGTCGGCCACTACATCCTCCTTACCTTGTTTGTACTTGATTATATAGGGGAATGTCTCTATGAATGCCACCGACTTGGCATGCCGCTTGTTCAGCTTTTGTTGCCCCTTAAGGTGCTTTAGGGATTCATGATCCGTATGAATCACAAACTCCTTAGGTCTCAAGTAGTGCTGCCACGTCTCTAGAGTCCTCACAAGTGCGTAGACTCCTTATCATACGTGAGATAGTTCAGGGCGGCTCCATTGAGTTTCTCGCTAAAGTATGCCACCGGTCGACCTCCTTGCATCAAGACTCCACCAATACCTACACCTGAAACATCACATTCAATTTCAAAGGTATTTACAAAATCAGGTAAAACAAGTAAAGTAGCATTAATTAACTTTTGTTTAATAAGATTAAAAGACTTCTCTTGCTCCTCGCCCCAATGGAATGGAACGTTTTTCTTGATCACCGCCGTCATTGGTGCTGCAAGTTTGCTAAAATCTTTTACAAACCTCCTATAGAAGCTTGCAAGACCATGAAAACTTCGAACTTGACCAACAGTAGTAGGCGTTGGCCAATCTCGAATGGCACTTACCTTGTCTTCATCAACTTGTATCCCCTGTGAACTTACCACAAAACCCAGAAAGACAAGCCTGCTCGTACAAAAATCTCATTTCTTTAAGTTAGCATATAAATTCTCAGCCCTTAGTGTGATTAGTACAAGTCTCAAGTGATTAACATGCTCATCCAAGTTTTTGCTATACACTAGGATATCATCAAAATAAACAACAACAAACTTTCCTATGTGTGCACGCAAAACATGATTCATTAACCTCATAAAGGTGCTAGGAGTGTTAGTTAAGCCAAAAAGCATGACCATCCACTCATATAACCCGTATTTGGTTTTAAAAGCAGTTTTCCACTCATCACCTTCTCTCATTCTTATTTGGTGATAACCACTCTTCAAGTCACTTTTACTAAAGACACATGCACCATGCAATTCATCTAACATATCATCTAGTCTAGGTATGTGATGCCGATACTTAATGGTTATGTTATTGATTGCCCTACAATCCACACACATACGCCTTGAGCCATCTTTCTTAGAAACTAATAACACAGGCACAGCACAAGGAGACATGGACTCACGCACAAAACCCTTATCTAACAACTCAATTACCTGCCGTTGAAGCTCCTTAGTCTCCTCCGAATTGCTCCTATATGCTGGACGGTTTGGCAATGCACTCCCGGGTAAAAAATCAATTTGGTGCTCAATACCCCTCAATGGTGGTAGCCCTTGAGGTAGTTCCTCCGGAAATATATCATCAAATTCCTGCAAAAGTGAACAACAATGCTCAGAAGGGTCCAGGCTATATCACTTGTGTTAAAGAGGATCTCTTTATAAAGAATCAACACAAGTGGTTCATGTGTGTTCATCAATTGCTTCAATTCACTTTTTTGGGCCATATATGATTTCTTTTTGGCCTCTTTCCTCTCATTTTTCTTTTGTCTGGCCGTCTCACTCTTTTGATCACTCTTTTTTTCAGCCATTTCATATTTATTCTCAAAGGCCATCTCACTTTTTAGTTCACTCTTTTTTTCGGCCTCATCTCTCTTCTTTTTTTTCAAATGGTCCTCCAACACTTGCTTTGGGGACAAAGGAAGTAATACAATGGTTTCTTTCTTCAATACAAAGGAGTACCTATTCTTGAACCCATCATGTGTCACCCGCCTATCATATTGCCAAGGTCTACCCAACAAGATATGACATGCATGCATGGGTACCACATCACACAAGATCTCATCCACATACTTCCCAATAGCAAAAGGCACTAGCACTTGTTTTGTAAC
>NC_133323.1:12879729-12881167 GCF_012295235.1 Primulina huaijiensis | reverse complement strand
CCTGGACCATTATTCGAGAAGCATCGCGAATCGATGGGTTTGAAGCATATGGGTAGTTGGCTCTAGTGCAAGTGGGAGATTGTTAGAGTAGGTGCCCGTCGAGCCAAGTGTTGGCCGAGGGTTCATGTTTAAACTCTATGTATGAACAGTCTTTATTTTAATAATATTTGAAATTATTATTTTGGCACTTCTTTATCTGTATACCCATGCTAGTTGCATAGATAAAGCCCTTGAATATACAAATAGTAGAAAGAATATGAGATGCTCATATGATGAGTATCATGAAACTCATATTTGTAATACTGTATATTCTAAAGGGTTCCTAGTCGATTCAGTCGCCACTAAGAAGGATATAGGCCGCTCGAGTTCGAGACTAGTATCTGCGATGTGAGTACCATGTTTCATTGGTAGGGGACATTGTGATGTCCGAGCATGCAGATAGGTTCTCCTTGTAGAGTGCACTGAACAACCCTCCATAAAAGACTTTCCAAGTGGTTCTCACTTATCGAGTGGAAAAGTCCTAGTTTATGGTTGTACACCATTAGTCCTTATGACCCGGGACAACATTGAGACTCTATGTGGTAGAATTACACTTGGACTTGTTTACCGACTCTCAAGGAATCATCAGGTGGCAAGGTTGGGTGTTCTGTCGAAACATATAGGAGTCGATGCATTGTACTCGGGGATTCACCGCTTACCTTCGGGTATGGATATCCTATGTGTTCTCATGTATGTGTAGTTTGAAATCTCTTATCAGAATATGGTGGTAATTAAGAAAGGGGTTCTTAGATTACACCATCGATGCAACTACGACATGACGCAGAGTATCGATTCATTGACAACTCTCGATAAACCACTGGTTGTCGAATCGGTCGGGATATTTGAGTTGAAGGGACCGTACTGTACGCTAACCATAATTGAATGGTTCTTGCACGCACTATCAATTGATACCTAGGGAATCATGTAAGCGATGCTGCTTGGTTGGGTACTATCAGACTTGAGTTCTGACATTCTTGTTATCAAGGAGTTGATAAGTAAGAATGGAGCAATTGGGGCATGCTCATATGAGGACATGTTTAGTCCGAATCACATGGAGATGTGAACCCACGGCTAGTTGTATCAATAAACCATTGAGGGCCACACAAGTGCTAGCTTACTAGATCCCGTTGAGAAGTTAAAATAGTTCAATGTCTTGAACGGCTTATAAATGAGTTTATAAGCGTAAAGAAAAATAGAAATAAGACTTCTATGAGAGAAATGTAATTTTTAATTTATAAATGTGTTCCTAAATTAAAAGTAGGCCAAGTGAATAATGTATTTGAAAATTGTGATTTTCATAAACATTATTATGGACTAAATTAAATTAATTCAAGTGTTGAATTAATTAAACACTAGTGGACCTAGTAGAGTCCAAATAATTAAATTAATTCAAGTGTTG
>NC_133323.1:12874642-12878753 GCF_012295235.1 Primulina huaijiensis | reverse complement strand
ATGGGCCTTGAGTTGTTGGGCCATTGGATGGCTAACATATTTGTGAATTTTAAATGGGCCAAAATGTTTTTGGTGAAAAATAAGTTTTTGGGCCCTTAAGTTTAAAATTACAAAAGTTGCAAACATTTTCTCATAAAATAAATAATTGAAGTTGGACTTTAATTATTTATAGTAAATTGTGATTTACAAGAAATTCGGTTATAAATAAATTAATTGGAAAGTAGACAAAGGTGTTTGTATACTTTGTTAATTTAGTTTATAATCGTGGCGGTTAGTGATTGGATCAAGATATATAATATTGGATCAATTAATTATTATGATAATTAATTAATGGTGTATGAAATGTGATATTATGCATGAAGGATGATCAAAAGCCCAAGCCCAATTTTCTAGGTGTATGCTAGGATATTTTGTGTTGAATGATTGTAATAATTATCAAATTTAAAGTGGGCTTGGTTTATGGCCCGTTCCCACCCCATGACATGTAGCACTATTTGCCATGGATATTTATTTGTAAATATTAGTATAGTGGATGATCAAGATTGGAAGATGGTGGCCATGATGATTATGAAGATCGAAGACATGTAAATATTGGAAGCTAATGTAATAGTTGCATTTGCATCCCATGCATTTCCCTAGGATTGGACCTAGGCGCGTGTTTAGCTCACACGGGCCATTAGTTTTGGGGCGATTTATCATCCTTGTTTGTTTACTGTTTATAATATATGTATGATATGTTATAAATAAAGAGTATGTGCGTTATTATTATGATAATAACAAAGTTGCATGAATCCGGGTAACATACGATCAAACATGGCGAGTTTTTAAATAAAATTAATGATGAGACCTTTCAAAATTAAAAACCCTCATTTTGAATAAGATTCAAAATTAATATCAAGCCCGAAAAGGGGAATTATAAATTTGTTTATAATTTCCATGTCTTCCATCGACAATGGGTGCATGATGAACGCTACCCGTACTCGGGGCTCGGCTCATATTATTGGGGGGGCCCTGGGTGCCGGAAATCTGTGACATCCATTGACATGGTGATGTGAACTACGTGGAACTCCCATGATTTCGGCTCATATGGTTGAGGGAACTCATGGCGACCGTCCATTAAGGTTCAACATCGATGGGTTAGGCTGGACACGTAAAGATGAACGACGTCATATTATTGGATCCTAATCAAACATGAGACAAAAGTTTACGTTAAGAGTTGCATTGTGATGCAATTGGAAACTACCTTTTAGGGATTATGATTGGCTGATATTATTCGGGATCATAATTCGCTAATTGGACCTTACGTACCTACTGAGGAAAGGTGTTTCCCGTTTTCACTAGAGGGTAGTGAAAATGTTAAAACAGTAGGAGCGAAAATTTATAAAGTAAAAGTCCATACTTTATATCTTACTAAATATTTTAAAATAGTCATTAACATTTATCTGTTTTACTTTTCAGTACAAAATTTGACAATGTCTTCAATTCGCAATCCGCTTTCTGCCATACTCGAAAAACACATATTAATCGGACCGAATTATCTCACTTGGCTAAGAAACCTAAAGATCGTCTTGAACTCGGAAAAGATTGCAGATACACTTACTGAGTCGCCCCCTGTTGAGGCTCCGACTGGCTGCACTCCTGAGGAATTGCAGACCTACAAGGATTGGTGTGACCATGACTTGAAGGCCGAGTGTTATATGCAGGCTTCTATGAACGATGAGCTGCAAAGGCGTTTTGAGGATGCAAAAAGTGCTGCTGACATTCATTTGCACCTCAAGGAGCTCTTTGGTGAGCAAACTCGGCCTCTTAGGCATGCTACCGTCAAGGAGCTAATCACTTTGCGCATGCGAGACGGGGCCTCGGTCCATGAGCATGGCCTAAAGATGATTGGGCTCGGGGATAAGCTCGTTGGCATGGATCTGATTTTGCCTTCGGAGTTGACCACCAACGTGTTGCTGTTGTCATTGCCTAGCTCATTTGATCCTTTTGTGGTGAACTTCAACATGAACAAGATGGAGCCGACCCTTGAGGAGTTGGTGAATATGCTTGTGACCTTTGAGTCCACCATCAAGAAAGAGAAGCCGGTTCTTTTTGTGGGGTCTTCATCTGGTACGAAGATCGGTCCACCTGGGAAGGGAAAGAAGCCTTCTTTCCAACGTCCCAAGAAGAACATGCCCTTGAAGAGGCAGACTCCGGGTCCCGTAGTGGCAGCCACACCAGTGAAGGCTGACAAGACTGTTGACATCTTTCATCACTGCAAGAAGCCTGGACATTGAAGGCATAACTGCAGGGAGTATCTTGTCCAGAAGAGTTCTGGAAACGGTATGTTCTATATTGAAGTAAACATTTCAATTAACTCTACTTCTTGGGTATTGGATACCGGATGTGGCTCACATCTCTTTAATGATTTGCAGGCGATAGGAAGAAGTAGGAGGCTCAGGGAAGGTGAGACCTTCTTGAGGATGGGCAATGGAGCAAGGGTTGCTGCCAAGGTCGTAGGAGATGTTTGCTTGTATTTGAACAATGATTTTAAGTTATTTTTGAGAGATGTTTTGTTTGTACTAGATTTGGTGAAAAACATTATTTCCATTTCCATGTTAGATAAAGATGGATTTTCTTGTTTATTTAGCAAAGGTGTTTGCAATATTTACAAGAATGAATGTTTAATTGGTACTGGAGGACTTGAAAACGTTCTCTACACCTTAAAATTGAAAGATATTCCACTAAACAATGTCCAAGCAATAACAACAACAAACAAGCGCAAACAAGATACTCTAAATTCGACACAATTGTGGCATGCTCGATTAGGACATATTTCCCTAAGAAGGATGAACAAGTTAGTGGGAGTGGGCATGTTTGATATGTCTGATATTAATGCTCTCACGACTTACGAATCCTGTCTAAAAAGAAAGATGACCAAAATTCCCTTTAAGGGCCATGTGGAGCGAGCCAAAGGGTTATTGGATTTGATCCATACCGATGTGTGCGGTCCGCTTAGCATCACCACTAAGCATGGACATGCCTACTTCATCACCTTTACGATGACTTTTAAAGGTATGGGTATGTTATGTGTATTTGATGAAATACAAGTCTGAAGCCTTTGAAAGGTTCAAAGAATTCAGAAGTGAAGTAGAGAAACAGTTGGGACGAAGCATCAAGACACTTCGATCGGATCGAGGTGGTGAGTACTTGAGTGCCGAGTTCCAAGAGTATCTTAGGGAGAATGGGATTCCCTCGCAGTGGACTCCGCCCGCTACACCACAGTTGAATGGTGTTTCGGAGCGTCGTAACCGGACTTTGATGGACATGGTTCGGTCTATGATGGGGTTCACGGAGTTGCCGCCATCCTTTTGGGGATATGCGCTTGAGACAGCGGCACTGTTGTTGAACAATGTCCATTCAAAGGCAGTTGACAAGACACCATATGAGATATGGATGGGTAAGCCACCCAAATATTCTTATCTTAAAATATGGGGGTGCCCTGCTTATGTGAAGCAGTAGTGGGAGATAAATTGGATAGTCGATCCATTTTATGTTACTTTGTGGGATATCCAAGGAATTCAGTTGGATATTATTTCTATCATCCCCAAGAAACAAAGGTGTTTGTTTCTAGGAATGCAACCTTTTTGGAAATGGAATTTCTATTGAATAGAAAAAGGGAGATGATAGAACTCGAAGAGGTTCGAGAGACGCCCACAGTTGTAGAACCCACACCCGAGGAGCCAAGAGAGGAGATACAAGCTCCTAGAAGATCCGAGAGAGTCTCGAGACCACCGATGAGGTATGGTCTGCTTCTTGAAGAGGGCCATGATGAGCCTAACCATGGATGTGATCCAAGGACCTTCAAGGAAGCGTTATCTGATGCCGATTCATCCAAGTGGCTTGAAGCGATGGAATCTGAGATGAATTCCATGCATTCGAACCAAGTGTGGAATCTCGTGGATCCACCTGAGGGAATTGTTCCCATAGGGTGTAAATGGATTTACAAGAGGAAACTTGGGGCGGATGGGAAGGTATTGACCTTCAAGGCGCGATTGGTGGCAAAAGGATATACTCAAAGACAAGGAGTTGACTTTGAGGAAACCTTTTCTCCAGTTGCAATGTTCAAGTC
>NC_133323.1:12869248-12874620 GCF_012295235.1 Primulina huaijiensis | reverse complement strand
CGATTAAAATCGAATCGCGCCCTCTATTCAATAACGAGCAAGGATCGATGTGTTGTCCCGATCTTTTGAATCAAGTGTGTGTGTGATTTTCACCTCTAAACTATGAAAAGTTTAGCAACAAATAATCACGGAAAATAAACAACCGAAATTAAAAACGAACCTTCAAGGAACAAGCCCTTGACAATCCGCACAAGAACGATCGATAAACGCCACAAAGTTAAAACTTTGATAAGTTTGATTTTGCTTACAAAGCAAAGTTTTGAAAAAGTTTGAGAGAAAAAACTCAAAAACTATTGTATAAACTCAATAATATCTCAATTGTGTGTTAATTTTCGTCCAAACATGTTTTAATAAACAAAAGATATCTCAAATCTAGTCTCCAAAAAAATTAAAACTCTAGAAAGGAAACAAATCCGCGCAGAAAACACAGGACACGGACCCCGTGTTGACCTCCGTGTACGGGTCCGTGTCCGCTCGGGAGAATCAACTTCAGCTGGAAACAAGGAGCACGGACCCCTTGCCCACCTCCGTGTACGGGTCCGTTTACGCACTGTATTAGGACACGGACCCCGTGTACTGATCCGTTCTCGGGTCCGTGTCGGCACGCAAATTCTTCATCCTCGGCTGTAAAGGGCACGGACCCCGTGTGCAGGTCCGTGTAGACATCCGTGTAGTCTCGGCCGTATTCAACAATGCTTGAATAATATTCCTTTGGTCTCCAAACGTGCTCCCATGCATCACGACCCCTTCATGCTTGCTCATGACTCCCTGTAGTGCCTCCTTGAACTTCTGTAGTCGTCCCCTCGTTACTGGCCCTGTCGGCAACTACAAAGGATCTCATGCTTTCCTTGGAGTTTGACCACCCGTGTTCGCATCATCCTCCCTTCTTGAAAAGGATTTGTCCTCAAATCTTGCTCATCACCTACATCAAACAACGACAAATCACTAACATTGAAAGTGGAACTCACATTGTACTCACCTGGTAGGTCGAGTTTGTAGGCATTGTCATTGATCCTCTCAAGAACTTGGAATGGTTATCGCCCCTGGGTAATAGCTTCGAACGTCGCTTCTCAGGAAACCTTTCTTTCCTCAAGTGTAGCCACACCCAATCTCCTTTCTCAAATATCACCTTCTTCTTCCCTTTGTTGGCTTGCTTGGCATATTGCTCATTTCTCTTCTCAATGTTGGCCTTGGCCTTTTCATGCAAACTCCTAACAAATTCAGCCTTCTTTTTGCCATCCATGTTTAACCTTTCACTCACAGGCAAAGACATCAAATCCAACGGAGTCAAAGGATTAAAACCATACACAATTTCAAAGGGCGAATAATTTGTAGTAGAATGCACGCTACGATTATAAGCAAACTCAAAAAATGGCAAACAATCTTCCCAATTCTTTAAATTTTTCTAAAGAATAGCACGCAAAAGTGTCCCTAAAGTTCTATTAACAACTTCAGTATGTCCATCCGTTTGAGGATGACATGTAGTAGAAAACAACAATTTTGTGCCAAGTTTAGCCCACAACGTTTTCCAAAAGTAACTCAAAAACTTAACATCACGATCAGAAACAATAGTCCTAGGCATGCCATGCAACCTAACGACTTCTCTAAAGAACAAATCCGCAATGTGAGAGGCATCATCAGTTTTGTGACAAGCAATAAAATGTGTCATCTTAGAAAATCTATCAAGAACAACAAATATCGAATCCCTCCCCTTCTTAGGCCTACGCAACCCCAAAACAAAGTCCATAGAAATGTCAATCCAAGGTTCACTAGGAACAGGAAGTGGTGTATACAATCCATGTGGTTGTGTCCTAGATTTAGCTTGTCTACAAGTTATGCACTTTTCACAAACACGCTCAACATCACGTTTCATATGTGACCAATAAAAATGTTCATGCAATGCACTTAGAGTTTTAGCCACACCAAAATGTCCCATTAAACCACCCCCATGTGCCTCCCTAACAAGTAATTCACTAATTGAAGATTTAGGGATGCACAACTTATATTCTCTAAATAAGAAACCATGATGCAAATAAAATTTATCATGTGGACCATTCAAACATGTTTCAAACACACCTTTAAAATCCTCATCTAGTACATATAATTCTTTCACATGCTCAAATCCCAAAATTTTTGATTCCAAGGTAGAGATTAGTACGTACCTCCGTGATAGTGCATCGGCCACTACATTTTCCTTACCTTGTTTGTACTTGATGATGTAGGGGAATGTCTCTATAAATGCCACCCACTTTGCATGCCGCTTGTTCAGCTTTTGTTGCCCCTTGAGGTGCTTTAGTGACCCATGATCCGTATGAATCACAAACTCCTTAGGCCTCAGATAGTGCTGCCACGTCTCTAGAGTCCTCACAAGTGCGTAGAACTCTTTATCATACGTGGGATAGTTCAGCGCTGCTCCATTGAGCTTCTCACCAAAGTACGCCACCGGCCGTCCTCCTTGCATCAACACTCCACCAATACTTACACTTGAAGCATCACATTCAATTTCAAAGGTATTAGCAAAATCAAGTAAAACAAGTAAAGGAGCATTAATTAACTTTTGTTTAATAAGATTAAAAGACTTCTCTTGCTCCTCGCCCCAATGGAATGGAACGTTTTTCTTGATCACCGCCGTCATTGGTGCTGCCAGGGTGCTAAAATCTTTTACAAACCTCCTATAGAAGCTTGCAAGACCATGAAAACTTCGAACTTGACAAACCGTAGTAGGCGTTGGCCAATCTCGAATGGCACTTACCTTGTCTTCATCAACTTGTATACCCTGTGAACTTACCACAAAACCAAGAAAGACAAGTTTGCTTGTACAAAAATCACATTTCTTTAAGTTAGCATACAAATTTTCAGCCCTTAGTGTGATTAGCACAAGCCTCAAGTGATTAACATGCTCATCCAAGTTTTTGCTATACACTAGGATATCATCAAAATAAACAACAACAAACTTTCCTATGTGTGCACGCAAAACATGATTCATTAACCTCATAAAGGTGCTAGGAGCGTTAGTTAAGCCAAATGGCATTACCATCCACTCATATAACCCGTATTTGGTTTTAAAAGCAGTTTTCCACTCATCACCTTCTCTCATCCTAATTTGGTGATAACCACTCTTCAAGTCAATTTTACTAAAGACACATGCACCATGCAATTCATCAAACATATCATCTAGTCTAGGTATGGGATGCCTATACTTAATGGTTATGTTATTGATTGCCCTACAATCTACACACATACGCCATGAACCATCTTTCTTAGGAACTAATAAAACAGGGACATCACAAGGGGACATAGACTCACGCACAAAACCCCTCTCTAACAACTCACTTACCTGTCGTTGAAGCTCCTTAGTCTCCTCCGGATTGCTCCTACAGACGGGACGATTTGGCAATGCACTCCCAGGCACGAAATCGATTTGGTGCTCGATCCCCCTCAATGGTGGTAAGCCTTGAGGTAACTCCTCCGGAAATACATCTTCAAATTCCTGCAAAAGTGAAACAACAACGCTCGGAAGAGACCCGGCTATATCACTTGTGTTAAGGAGGATCTCCTTATAAACAATCAACACTAGTGGTTCATGTGTGTGCATCAATTGTTTCGACTCACCTTTTTGGGCCATATATGATTTTTTTTTGGCCTCTTTCCTCTCATTTTTCTCTTGTATGGCCGTCTCACTCCTTTGATCACTCTTTTTTTCAGCCATTTCATTTTTATTGTCAAATGTCATCTCACTTTTTAGTTCACTCTTTTTTTCGGCCTCATCTCTATTTTTTTTTTCAAATGGTCCTCCAACACTTGCTTTGGGGACAAAGGAAGTAATACAATGGATTCCTTCTTCAATACAAATGAATACCTATTCTTGTACCCATCATGTGTCACTCGCCTATCATATTGCCACGGTCTACCCAACAAGATATGACAAGCATGCATCGGTACCACATCACACAAGACCTCATCCACATATTTCTCAATNGCAAACTTTTTGGTTTACAAAACACCTAGTATGGAACAAGTTCTCCCTTTGGTTAGTCTCCTCCTCCTTGACTTGGGCACTCATGATACGCCTAGTCACTAGTGCTTCACCTACAACCGCCTCATATCCCTCATCAGGATCCTCTAACGCAGGCATCTCATCTTCATCACCCTCACTATGAGACTCATACTCACCATAGTCATTTAGAATCATTACCCTTTTATTAGGACATTCACTAGCAATATGACATAACCCTTGACACCTAAAACATTTAACATCTCTAGATCGATTAGAAGGAGTTTCAGATTTACCTTGCACTCCTTGTTTAGGCGCCTCTTGTTTGGTCTCAAATTTGGGCTTGGTCACCGCCTTGTTCTCCTCACGTTTCACCACATTTGATCGCCATGAAGATGATGAACCCCCAGTTGGATTGGTGCGGCCAACTCCACGCCTTTTGAGTTGTTGCTCCACTTTTATGGCCATTTGCACCATCTCGTCTAGATCCAAGTAGTGCCGAAGCTCAACTTGATCTTGGACTTCCCTGTTCAAACCACAAAGAAAACGTGCCATGGTCGCCTCATTATCTTCCTCAATATTGGCCCTAATCATTACTACTTCCATCTCTTTATAGTAGTCCTCAACATTGTTCACCCCTTGCCTCAAAGTTTGTAGCCTCTTAAACATCTCCCTATAGTAGTGGTTGGGCACAAACCTCTTTCTCATGACCCTCTTCATCTCATCCCAAGATTCAATGGGTCTCTCATTATACCTCCTCCTAGTGGTCACTAATTGATCCCACCAAATGAGAGCATAGTCTAGGAATTCGACCACCGCCAACCTAACCTTCTTTTGTTCGGAGTAGTGGTGACATTCAAACACGAACTTTGCCCTCTTTTCCCATTCTAAGTACGCCACCGGGTCAGATTTCCCATGGAACGATGGAATTTTCATCTTAATACTACCCATGTTTCCATCCTCCCTATTCCCATCATATCTACCCCTTACGGCCTCTCTTTTCCCTCTACCAAATCCTCTACCTCTTCCATTCCTACCCCAATTTTCGTTTTGGCTCTCCTCGTCTCCTCCCAAATCATACTCTTCCTCTTCTTCTCCCCTACCCATATTTTTAGGCTTAGATTTATCTCCACTAGTACTAACTTCAAGCCTATCCAACCGCTCATGTAACGGCTCTAACTCGGTTCTCATCATCCTACTAAAATGCCCAAATAACGCCTCCATTTGTACTTTAGATAACCCTGGGTTCGAACTATCTCCTACCTCCCTCTCCATTTAATTTCAGTTTGTACCTGCAAGAAAACGTTAGTAGAAAACAATATGTTCCTCACCCAAATGCTCACGGTCACTCCAAAGAAAGTCGCTCGTCACTCCTCTC
>NC_133323.1:12849741-12866099 GCF_012295235.1 Primulina huaijiensis | reverse complement strand
TTTCCAAGTGGTTCTCACTTATCGAGTGGAAAAGTCCTAGTTTATGGTTGTACACCATTAGTCCTTATGACCCGGGACAACATTGAGACTCTATGTGCTAGAATTACACTTTGACTTGTTTACCGACTCTCAAGGGGTCATCAGGTGGCAAGGTTGGGTGTTCTGTCGAAACATATAGGAGTCGATGCATTGTAGTCGGGGATTCACCGCTTACCTTCGGGTATGGATATATGTAGTTTGAAATCTCTGATCAGAGTATGGTGGTAATTAAGAAAGGGGTTATCAGATTACACTATCGATGCAACTACGACATGACACATAGTATCGATTCATTGACAACTCTCGATAAACCAATGGTTGTCGAATCGGTCGGGATATATGAGTTGAAGGGACCGTACTGTACGCTAACCATAATTGAATGGTTCTTGTATGCACTATCATTTGATACCTAGGGAATCATGTAAGCGATGCTGCTAAGCGTTTAACATGATTGGTTGGGTACTATCAGACTTGAGTTCTGACATTCTTGTTATCAAGGAGTTGATAAGTAAGAATGGAGCAATTGGGGTATGCTCATATGAGTACATGTTTAGTCCGAATCACACGGAGATGTGAACCCACGGCTAGTTGTATCAATGAACCATTGAGGGCCACACAAGTGCTAGCTTTCTAGATCCCGTTGAGAAGTTAAAATTGTTCAATGTGTTGAACGGCTTATAAATGAGTTTATAAGCGTAAAGAAAAATAGAAGTAAGACTTCTGTGAGAGAAATGTAATTTTTAATTTATAAATGTGTTCCTAAATTAAAAGTAGGCCAAATGAATAATGTATTTGAAAATTGTGATTTTCATAAATATTATTATGGACTAAATTAAATTAATTCAAGTGTTGAATTAATTAACTAGGGCCTAGTAGAGTCCAAATAATTAAATTAATTCAAGTGTTGAATTAATTAAATAACATTGGGCCTTGTAGAGCCCAATTGGAGATAATTATTTAACTAGTGGGCTTGAATAAAATCAAGTAAAGTTTAAATAGTCTCAAATGTGTTTGAGATTTTTAAAATAAAAGTCCATGGGCTTTGTAAATGTTACATGCCCAAATAATATAATATGCATGGGGAGGTGAAGAGTTGGGAGACAACCTTTTTCAATTAACAAGGCATGTGTCTCTCAAGCTCACTTTAACTTTTTCAAAGACCAAGACAACTCATTCCCTCCCCCATTCTCTACACCTTGGCCGAAATTTGTAAGCTTTTCTCTCCAATTTTTCTTCTTCAATTGTTGAGGAAAGAAAAGTCTTCTCAAAAGAAAAATCCTCTAATTTTTCTAGTGCAAAATTAGAGGGGATCTACCTAGTTGGTGGTGGGCTTAATATTTGAGCAAGGAGTGCTCAAAGGAAAGCTTGTAGATGTGTCTACCTTTGAAGAGCTAAGTTGTTCATCAACTTAGTTGGAGCCATCATCAATCCATTGTGATTGATAGGTAAAACTTCTATACACCCTACGAATGTCATAGTTTGTGTTTTTGTATATGTTGCACACTAGTACTTGGTGTTCGAATTTTTTCAAGTTTTTCATAAAATTTTCGGTTTTCATGTTTAGAAAACATTCTTGAGCTTCCGTTGCGATTTCGAAAACCTAAAATCGATCCCTTTCACATATATTTGACACCGGAGCGATGAACGGATATGTTATGCGATCTTTTTCATTTCCAGCATGTCTTGAGTTGAATTGTTTGGGATTTGGGAGATTATGGAACATATTGTGATGGCTATAAGTTAAGGTTGTTGATTATTGATATTTGAATCGACCGGTATCGTGATATTTCGCCGTTATGCCGTCGAAATGTACCGAGATTGAATATTGATCCGTATGTGTACTCCTTTGAGTTAAAGGTTGATATGGTGCATTGTATATATGTCTTTTCAGATTGGTATTGACAGATTGGATATCGAGATTTCAAGACTTCGACTTGTTCAAACCGAGATTACAACAATAAAGGTATAATTCATGTTGATTCGGGAAGATACAACTCGAGTTAGATTTGATTCGAGTTTCCCAAAATCACATACTAGATTTCTATACCTTGCTATGCTTGTGTTTTATCTTGATTTATTTACACGCATTGAGATAGGAGAGTCATTGGCAGATTTGCCAAACTTTCTAGATGTTCGGTGGTATCGAAGCATAGGAGAATATCGACAGATTCGATACAGACATGACCGAAGTCTAGGAATAAGACGTATCGCCACCACGATTGGGAGAGTAGGTGGGAGACTTGTTACGTCTTATTCACACCGAGATCCCTAGACTTAGATGTGAGTCGAGTTAAAGAATAAGAGTCGAAGAGTTTTATCTGTATTCACCAATGTGTCATAATTACTGATTCATGTGTTATGATTTTGTATTTAATTGCATGACATGCGTGTATACATGTTTTATACTGGGATTTGTTCTCACCGTAGTATCCGGCTGTTGTTGTGTCTGTATGTGTGCATAACAACAGGTGGGACAGGATCAGGGTCGAGACAAAGATGAGAGATCGAGATAGCGTGGTGATTACAGGCATAGACGATGAACTAGTGGTTCTACATGTTAATCTGTAGTTGTTTTTTTTAAAAAACTCCAGTTTGTATGACTGTAATGAACCAAGACATGTATTTACTTCGGTTGAAATAAAATAGAGGTATCATTTGCGTATGATTTATATACAATTGCTTTTGATATTAAAAGCAAAATTTTGACCCACATTTTCTAGCAAAGACCCACTTAATCCCAAAGATAATTGAGTTAGAGCCCGGGTCCCCGCAGAAAAGATAGCGGCTCCTTATAATTGATCAAACAAATCATCAATTCTTGGGAGTGGATATCTTTTTTTAATTGTCACTTTGTTCAACTCCCGATAATAAATACACAGACGAATGGTGCCGTCTTTCTTCTTCACAAATAAAACAAGTGCACCCCACGGTGAAAAACTCGGTCTAATAAACCCTTTATCAAGTAACTGCTTTAATTGTTCTTTCAATTCTTTCATTTCTGTATGAGATAGTCGATAAGGAGCTTTTGAGATCGGATGAGTTCCTACAACAATATCAATCACAAATTCGATCCATCTACCTAGGGGTAAGCCTATTATATCATCAGGAAATACCTCTGGGAATTCACAAACCATATCTGTATCTCTTGATGCGAACACGGTTGGTCAAGCCCCAAGGAAATCATGGGACCCCTTAGAGTTGCCGGATGGACCAATCACGAGGGACGTCTGAAGAGGTTCAAAGAAGCATTGAATGGGCATATGAGCAAAGAAGGCGGATTTACAAGCGAGATATAGAGTGATGAAAGGTTCGTGATGCATGGGGATCATGTGAACATTATTCAAGCATCCATGCAAAACGGAGTGCAAATCTGGACAGAAGATCTCGCGCACATGCGCAAAGACTGGGCGCGCATATGTGCGAGCTCGCGCACATGCGCCGAGAAGGGGTGCGTATATGCGCGAGAGGTACTGGACACCGACAATTGGAACAGAGAACTTCGCGCATATGCGCGGAACTAGGGCGCGCATATGCGCGCGGGGGGAAATTGTGCAGCGTACAGGTAGAGACATTAGTGCATATGCGCGAGCTGGGGAGCGCATATGCACGCGGCACAGATCTTTTTCCAAGTTTAGAATTTCAAATATTTTGGCAACTTATCTTTTTGATATCTTGATGATTACGTATATGGACGAAAATCATGAACAATTATTCAGATTATCATTATTGAGTTTATACAATAATTTTGAGACTTCTCTCAACTTTTTCAAGGCTTTAGCTTTGTCTTCAAAAATCAAACTTATAAAATTTTTAACTTTGTGGCGTTTGTCGATCGTGTCTTACGCGGATTGTCAAAGACGAGTTCTTTGAAGGTTCGATTAAGTTTCGATTGTTTCTTTTGTGATTGTTTATTACTAAACCACGTAGTTTAGGGGTGAAAATAACGCACACACTTGAATCATTTCTATTGGCCACATATGAAACGTGATGTTGAGCATGTTTGTGAAAAATGCATAACTTGTAGGCAAGCTAAGTCTAGAACACAACCACATGAATTGTATACACCACTTCCTGTCCTTAGTGAACCTTGGGTCGATATTTCTATGTACTTTGTTTTGGGGTTGCCTATGACTAAGAAAGGGAGGGATTCAATATTTATTGTTGTTGATAGGTTTTTTAAAATGACGCATTTTATTGCTTGTCACAAAACGGATGATGCATCTAACATTGCGGATTTGTTCTTTAGAGAAGTCGTTAGGTTGCATGGCATGCCTAGGACTATTGTCTCTGATCGTGATGTTAAATTCTTGAGTTACTTTTGGAAAATATTGTGGGCTAAACTTGGCACAAAATTGTTGTTTTTTACTACTTGTCATCCTCAAACGGATGGACAAACTAAAGTTGTTAATAGAACATTAGGAACACTTTTACGTACTATACTCAAGAAGAACTTAAAGAATTGAGAATATTGTTTACCATTTTTTGAGTTTGCTTATAATCGTTGCGTGCATTCTACTACAAATTACTCGCCATTTGAAATTGTATATGGTTTTAATCCTTTGACTCCGTTGGATTTGATGTCTTTACCTGTGACTGAAATGTTAAACATGAACGGCAAAAAAAAGGCTGAATTTGTTAGGGGGTTGCATGGAAAGGCCAAGGCCAACATAGAGAAGAGAAATGAACAATATGCCAAGCAAGCCAACAAGGGGAAGAAGAAGGTGGTATTTGAGAAGGGAGATTGGGTGTGGCTACACTTGAGGAAGGAAAGGTTTCCCGAGAAGAGCCGTTCAAAGCTATTACCTAAGGGCGATGGACCATTTAAAGTTCTAGAAAGAATCAATGACAACGCCTACAAACTTGACCTACCAGGTGAGTACAATGTGAGTTCAACTTTCAATGTTATTGATTTGTCATTGTTTGATGTAGGGGATGAACAAGATTTGAGGACAAATCCTTTTCAAGAAGGGGAGGATGATGCGACGGTTGGTCAAGCCCCAAGGAAAGCATGGGACCCCCTTAGAGTTTCCGAATGGACCAATCACGAGGGGCCGTCTGAAGAGGTTCAAAGAAGCATTGAATGGGCTTATGAGCAAAGAAGGCGGATATACAAGCGAGATACAGAGTGATGAAAGGTTCGTGATGCATGGGGATCATGTGAACATTATTCAAGCATCCATGCAAATCGGAGTGCAAATCTGGACAGAAGATCTCGTGCACATGCGTGAAGACAGGGTGCGCATATGCGCGAGTTCGCGCACATGCGCCGAGAAGGGGCGAACATATGCGCGAGAGGTACTGGACACCGAAAATTTGAACAGGGAACTTCGCGCGCGCGCATATGCGCGGAACTAGGGCGCGCATATGCGCGCGAGGGAAAATTGTGCAGCATACAGGTAGAGACATTCGCGCATATGCGCGCAGCGCAGATCTTTTTCCTAGTTTAGAATTTCAATTATTTTGGCAACTTATCTTTTTGATATCTTGATGATTATGTATATGGACGAAAATCATGAACAATTATTCAGATTATCATTATTGAGTTTATACAATAATTTTGAGTCTTCTGTCAACTTTTTCAAGGCTTTAGCTTTGTTTTCAAAATCAAACTTATCAAGATTTTTAACTTTGTGGCGTTTGTCGATCGTGTCTTACGAGGATTGTCAAAGACGAGTTCTTTGAAGGTTTAATTAAGTTTCGATTGTTTTTTTTGTGATTGTTTATTACTAAACCACGTAGTTTAGGGGTGAAAATCACGCACACACTTGAATCAAAAGATCAGGACACAACAAACAATCTTTGTTCGTTATTGAATGGAGGGCGCGATTCTTATTTAATCGTGTTTGCTATTCGTTCGTACGAGGATTCATATCATCTCTTAATTCACAAACAGGTGGGTCAATTGTTAACACAGATGCTAAATATCCTTGACACCCATTCTGAAGCCTTTTATTGTAATGACCATGGGCTATCCCGGTCTTGGGCTCTGCTCTGAACTCTTGGGCCATGGCCCCTCTAGACTCTGGGCTCTCCCGCTCACGGGCTTTCCCATGCATCATTACTCATAAGCTACTCCAGCCCATGCATTGGAGTTTGTACCTCCCCAGACTCGAACCTGAAATCACATGGATATATAGATACTCACTCAGCACAAGTCTAGTACCAATTGAGCTACTAGCTCAATTGGTACCAGACTAGAGCTGAGTGAGTATCTATATATCCATGTGATCTCAGGTTCGAGTCTGGGGAGGTACAAACTCCAGTGCATGGGCTGGGGTAGCTTATGAGTAATGATGCATGGGAAAGCCCGTGAGGGGGAGAGCCCAGAGCCTAGAGGGGCCAAGGCCCAAGAGTTCAGAGCAGAGCCCAAGATCGGGATAGCCCATGGTCATTACAATGCCTTTCTTGGCTCGTGCATCTTTACTGGAATATTTGTTGTAAAACGTAGATTTAAATGTATCCCATGTCAATGGTCTCGCAGGTAATGCCACTTTTGCAGTTTCTCACCATATTCTTGCATGTTTTGTTAACAAAAAGATGGCACAAGTGACTTTGTAAGCATCTTCCATATGGAGGTAGGAGAATATGGACTCCAATGATTTAATCCATTCTTTTGCTACTGTTGGATTGATGCTTCCCATGAATTTAGGAGGATTCAGACGTCGAAAGCGATCATACACATCTGTTTGAAGAGGCCCTTGTCTGGCTAGCATGGCTTGTACTTGTTCCTGCTCATGTGTAGTCCACTGCATGTCCAGTAATTGATGTATATGCTCCCAATGAACTTTTGCTTGTTGTTGGAGCAGCTGAGAAAAATCATCTATAGGTCGTGGCGCACTGCCTTCACCTTCAGCTGTTGGGGCCTTGCCCTTAGATGACTCTCCTTCATGTACCTCACGTTTAGGTGGCATCGTCTTTTATCTTAACCTAAAGTAGGTCACGTAGAAGCACATAACTTAGCATAAACTATGGGATATAAAGATACTTACTTGTCGAGTTCCCCATGTATGGATGAAGTGAAGTGCCTTCCCTGTCGAAGAACCGTGGGCTCTGATACCATTCTAAAATGTCACACCCTATTTCTATATGTGACATGATTACCATAATCAAAATAAGATTTGAATGATATATCCATATTATGAAGCAATTCAAAACAAGGAGCACCAATTTGATGGTTTATAAAAATTTTGGCATGATGTCCCTACATTTTTTCTGAGCCGAAACTCAAGCAACAACATCTATATACACATATAAACATATTCTCATATACAAACATACATTGTATCACCCTACATATCGTGGAACTTATTTCAAACCCTGACATAAAATTTACTATAGTACATATGCGGAAGCTATACAATAAGACGTCGAGGTTCTTGTCGAGGTAAGGCATTAAACCAGCATCTATTGGCGAACCGGCATCCTATATATCTTCATTACCTGATCCTGTAATACATGAGCTATGTGAGTTTATAAAACTCAAAAAGTTGGCATTTATACGTATCAATATGATTAGAAGGAACATAAATATCAAGTCGTGATCAACAATGAATCTTTAAACCATGTCATATTATAACATATATTCATGTTCATTTTTGTACTTGAGCCTCATTAGTTGACATGTACTACCGTGCTTGCTTTATTATATAGCTACTACTGTGTTGGACGTCAGGGACCCCCTTTGGAAACCCCACACCCCATGAACATATATTGGCCAACAGGTTTGGTGGACTTAAAACCACCCATAAAGTCAACAAGCTCTATATCATGTAAAAATCAGTCCTTTTCTTTTCATGTTTATGTTCATGTTCATGACAAAGCACCTATCTTCAAAATTCATGAGTTCCTTTCATATTGAATTCATAAAAATGGAATATGTGCTATGTTTTCATCAATAAACGTACTAACAATGTACTTATAGCAATAATCAATGGAAAGCATTTGAAATCATAATATTACTCACGCATTACTTCAAAAACATGCCAACTTACAGTACAAGCAAAAGAGCACTGGTTTGAGACGATGTTTCTCGCTCCTATACTGTCAAATACACCAATAGTTCAATTACTATGTCTATAATAGGTAAAAGTTACTCCTCTACGTGTATAACAACCAAAAGAGATGAAAACTTACACCCTTAGGAAATTCTTGTGATGGAGAACTAAATTCTTACTTCAAAATGATGAAGTAAAGGAAGAAAGGAGATTTTGGAGGAAGATTTCTTGGTGTTCTTTCGAGTTCTTGCTGCTAAAATGGTTGAGGAACTGATATAGATGGCTAGAATATTCAAAGTTTATCCTTAAATATACTCACTGGCGCTCGGGCGGTAATATATTACCGCTCGGGCACCAAACATTCTGCCCAAATGCTGAAAAATTCGTTCACCGGTGCTCGGGCAGTAAGATCTTACTGCTCGGACGCCACACATTCTGCCTCTGCGCATGGTTTCATCAAAGATCGCTCTAGAAATGTCTCTTTCCTTCATAATTTTAAAAAGTGGTAAACATGAAAGATGTAGCACTATATCTTGGTTTGAATTTCCAATTGGTTGCATGTCAGGTGGAGGTCTGAGTAAAAATTTATGCTCAATCTACAAAAATGTGTCATTGTAGAATTAACGAAACACACGACACACTTTAGGGTGCTTTTGGCTTGTCTTCCACAATGATTTGGACAAAACCCAAAACATGAAAATTGTAGTACTATATCTTAGCTTTCTAATGGTTGTGACCTCACATAATTTGGATAAATATTCAACTGATTATACTAAAACCCGTAAAAACTGTCATATTTTCATCTCATTTCCTACCAACTTCATTACAGTATTTTCCCTACACTTCTTAGTATCACTATTTAGACACATATTCATTCTCAATACACTATTAACAATCTAGAAATCATATTCAATCTCAATATCGATATCTCAATCAATATGTAAAACATGATGAGCTAAATAACTACATAATAACTCAATTGGTACCAGGATAACCTTGAGGGGACTTAAGCCCAATCGGGATAGCCCATGTGCATAAAAAGGTATGGCTCCGTATTAAGCATTGTACGGTCGTAAGTGCAGATCGCCTATCCATTGGGATGAAGTAGGGGAGATATCAGAATTGAGTCCGGAGATTATTCAGCTTACCGCCAATGTAGTAGTCAAAATCCGTGATAGGATGAGGACTGCTCAGAGTCGACAGAAGAGCTATGCGGATCAGAGGAGGAGAGATCTAGAGTTTGCCGTTGGCGACAATGTTTTCGTGAAGGAAGCACCTATGAAAGGTGTCATGCGGTTCGGGAAGAAAAGAAAGCTCAGTCCGAGATTCTTCGGACCATTTGAGATCCTCGACAGGGTTGGGACGTTAACTTATCGTGTTGCTCTTCCGCCGAATCTGGCCGGAGTACACAATGTGTTCCACGTCTCTATGCTGAGGAAGTATATAGCGAATCCATCACATGTCTTGAACTTTGAACCGTGGCAGCTCACTCCGAACCTGTCTTATGAAGAGAGACCAGTGCAAATATTAGACAGACAGGAGAAAAGGCTTCGGAACAAGCTGGTGAAGCTAGTGAAGGTTAAGTGGCTTAATCATTCGGAGGAGGAAGCTACATGGGAATCTGAGCCAGAAATGAGGAGTCGGTATCCCGAGTTATTCGGTATGTTTTAATTCTGAGGACGAAATTTCTTTTAAGGAGGGAGAGTTGTAGAACCCGATAAATCAGACTACGTATAAGCCATGCATAATTATTATTCTGAAAAAAATGATTTCTTTTATATTTATGGAATGTTTAAGGCATTTTAAAATTTTTTAAGTCATGATCATTTATTTTAAATCGCAGAAGTTTAGTTTTTATCTTTTCGATTAAATAAGCAAGGTCGGACTGGAGTTGGAGTATTGAGATAAAATTTAATGATAAAAAAATATTCCTAAAGTTAATTTAAGTCAAAGAATAAATTATTTTAATGAAAAAGTATGTTTAAGGATTTATTTAATTAATTAGAGATAAGTAGTAAATAAGTTCTTTTATGTCCAATAATTAATTAAAAGCCTAAATAAAAAGGTGTAACCAATTGGGATAAATTAATCTAGGCTTATTTTATTTAAGAAAATGTAACTTAACATGTTAGTAATTTATTTTAAGAATTATCCATGCATGCAAGAAAATTTCTATCATAAATTAATTTATTATTTCACTAAAATACATAATAAGTGTTTAAAACTTTAAAGAGTTAAAATTCAAGAATTAAGCAATATTTTACCCCATTTTTATTGCAAAATTTCGGCCTTCTTAGAATCAAATCATTGCATGATTGTCAACTCTCCATTTTTATTCCTTTCCTTATCTTTTCTTGGTAAGATAATTCCCTCAATTTTAATCAACAAAAATTTTTAATTAAGCAATATTCCTACCCTTATTTGATAGCAAGAAATCGGCCACTCACTCCTTCAAATCAAATCATATCACACCTCATTTCCTTACCTCTCAAACTTAAGGATAGAAAGATTTTATCTTGCCATTCAATCCCCATTTCTTTTGCAACTTCCTCATTCATTTCCTAGCCTTCTCTCCTCTCCATTCCCTCGAAAATTTCAGAAGAAAACTTCAGAAAAATCGTGACTTGCAAGGGAGAAACAAGAGAGAAAATAAGAAAAGAAAAGGAACTCCGTCTCCTCCGTGCCGTATTCGTCGTATCATTTTGTTTTCTTCTAAACAAAATTCAGGCATGTATATCTTGTTCATTTCTCTTCAATTAAGTCATATAATTATTTTAAAACATTACATGTACATGATTTAAAAGGCATAAACCGAAAATAGGACAGCAACTTGAACAAAATTCTGCACAGATTTTTCGGCCATCCTTTCATGCTTCACGGGTGAAGGGTTTGGATTGTGGTTGGCCTAGGGCCTGTAACCATGGTTAGAACCCTTCCCTAGCATGCCAAGGACGTGACCAAGTCAGCCTTTCAAGGCTTGGTTCATGGTCCCATCGATTTTTGAAACAAAACAACACAAGTGTCCCTCGGTTTCTTTTTCTGTTTTGGGTGAGTGAGTTTTGATTTTATGGTGTTGGGTGGATCTTGGTTGGATTCTAGCCCTTAGCCATGGTTCACACAATACCTCATGATGTCTAGATCAAACCATGGTTGATCATATGGCCATTGGAGTGACCAATACAGCAAGTGAAGCATTACACCCCACGCGTGCGCAGCATGGTTCTCGGGTGGGGGCGTGGTGTTGTTTTGGGTGGTTGCTTGGATTGTGGTTGGCCTAGGGCCCTTAGCCATGGTTGAAGCCACACCTTAGAATGTTGGTAATTGGCTCTGGTTTGTGGTTCAAGCCCCAATGACCATTAGCCTTGTAACGAAGCAAAGCAACACAGCTGCTGCCACGTTATTTGACAGCAACTTTGTCTTCGGTTCAGAGGTCATGTTCGAGTTCTTGGCTGGCTTTTAGCCTGTGGCCTTGGACTGGACTTAGGAAGGTCATGTTTTTGGCCGTTTGTGATTTGGTTAAGTTTAGAAGTTGTACGAGAAATTACGGTGCAGTGTGCCAAAGTGACTCTCGAAAGAGCGTTTCATGATTTTGGCCTCCATGCACAATTTTCGTGTATTACAGCCCTAAGGTTATGTTTTCCAGTATTTTAGGTGTATTTTAATCATGACTAAATGATGGTTCGATGTTGGTTCAAGTTGGTACGAAGTCATGGTTGGATACTAAGTTGGTTGGGCGTAATTGTCCCGTTTTAGGTTCAGTTATGAAGTGTTGGTCAAGTTGAGATTATTTGCATGTTTCTCACGTTAGAATTAGGTCGCAGCGAGCCTGGGAACGATCGAAATCATTCGATAAAACAGGATTATAATTATATTACGTCCATAAAAATATAAAATGTTTATTTTTGAGATATATGCAATATGTCTTGTGGCCACCTCACGCTTATGGGATTATTGCTTCACCCGGTGACTTACGACCGGTTTATGATTATGTATGGGTACGGATATCTAGTCCGAGGGCTGTGATGATCTCCACCGCCCAGTATACTGTGGTTTAGTCTGATTCGGTGCTTACGTTCATGTTATGTTACGGGCCACTTGCGTAGAACATTATCTCTACAGAAAAATTATAATATGCTATTTTGTGAAAGGGCTCTATCGAGCAAACATTTTACGTATGATTTTTCAGATATGCACGTATATATAATTACTCATGACACGATTTTCACGTTATTCTTTACGATATGATATTTTTAAGTTGCATGCGATTTTATGATATATTTACTTGTTATCTACGATATATGCATGCTGAGTCTTTAGACTCACTAGACTTGATTGTTGTAGTTACTGATGAGGTCGAGACCGAGGGCGGGGACCTGTGAGCTAGCTTGGGTTGGCAGTAGTAGGAACCCGATGACCTCACTTCTTATCATTTACTATTTATGCTCAACTCAGTTTTTACTTTGACGAATTATTTTTAAGTTGTGGTTTGAAAACGATAATTACTTCCGCTGCTACTTTAAATATTAAATCTTTTTATCAGTTTATTTTATGAATGAGGCCTTTTATTTATTTAAATAGGAAAATTTTAAATAACTCCGCAAATTTACAAATACGAAATACGGGCCTCTACATTACAATACAGCCCCAGCGCGTTCTGTACATTTCAAGAAGTGAATTCCAGCGCCAAGCGCGCTAAGGAGGCCAAACTTCACCTCCCCAGCGCCCTTTCTCGCTAGGCCGGCCAAACTTTACCGCCCAAGCGTGCCACATTCTGTCTGAGCGTCCAGACTCCAGAACCCTACGCACTAGGGCGGCCAAACTATACCGCCCTAGTGCGCCGCATCCAAGAAAAGTGTTTTGTTTCCTTTTTTAGGGTCCTAATTATTCTGGCAACTAGATGTTTTTATCTTTTGGGTATTCAAACAATATTTGCACGAATTTTTGAACACAATTCAGATTATTATCGAGTTTATACAATTGTTCTTGATTTTTTTCTCAAACAATAGAAGCTTTTGCTTTGTTCAAAATCAAACTTATCAAAGTTTATACTTTGTGGAGTTTGTCGATCGTTCTTACGCGGATTGTCAAAGATGAGTTCTTTGAAGGTTCGTTCGAGTGTCGATAGTTTTCTCCTGATTATTTGTTGCTAACCATTTCATAGTTTAAAGGTGAATATCACGTAATACTTGATTCAAAAGGTCGGGACAACAACAAAGAATTCCTTGTTTGTTATTGAATTGAGGGCCCGATTGTAAATTAATCGTGTTTGCTATTCTTACGTACGTGGATTCATATCAAGCGATGTATTGCAAGTGATCCGAACTTGCCCGGAGCGCGCCTCCCATAGAGGCAAGTGAAGTTGCTTAGCCGTATGATGGGTAACTATCTCCTGCAGTTCGGAGAGGTCTCAGCTGTTAGTTAGTATCCCGTTGCTTTCGGGGTGGACCCTTTAACTCTATTTTATTATATACTCTTAGCGAAAAGAATGTTTTTTGATACACCTAGGACATGGATTCTATATGAACCAATGGATCGTGACAAATCATTACTACTAGCAATGACTTCCTCTTTCATTACTTCATTCTTTCCATATCCCTCTCTGATATGAATCCACGTATGTAAGAATAGCAAACACGATTAATTTAGAATCGCGCTCTCAATTCAATAACGAACAAGGAATCGTTGTAGTTGTCCCGACCATTTGAATCAAGTATTACGTGATATTCACCTCTAAACTATGAAAAGCTTCGCAACAAATAATCACAAGAAAACAATCGACACTCAAACGAACCTTCAAAGAACTTGTCTTTGACAATTCGCGTAAGAACGATCAACAAACGCCACAAAGCATAAACTTTGATAAGTTTGATTTTTGATAACAGAGAGGGATATGAAAAACACACGACACACTTTGGGGCGCTTTTGGCTTGTCTTCCACAATGATTTGGACAAAACCCGAAACATGAAAATTTTAGTATTATATCTTAGCTTTCTAATGGTTGTAACCTCACATAATTTGGATAATTATTCCACTAATTATGCTAAAACCCGTAAAAACTGTCATATTTTCATCTCATTTCCTACCAACTTCATTACAGTACTATTCCCTACACTTCGTAGTATCAATATTTAAACACATAATCATTCTAAATACAATATTAACAATCTAGAAATCATATTCAATCTCAATATCGATATCTCAATCAATATGTAAAACATAATTAGCTAAATAACTACATAATATATGACATAAACGCATTATTATCATTTGGACGAGTAACCGGGCATTACAATACCGCCCCAGCGCTTCCTGTACATTTCAAGAAGTGAATTCCAGAGCCAAGCGCTCTAAGGAGGCCAAACTTCACCTCCCCAGCGTGCCACATTCTGTCCGAGCGTCCAGACTCAAGAACCCTACGCACTAGGGCGGCCAAACTAAACCGTCCTAGTGCGCCGCATCCAAGAAAAGTGTTTTTTTCCCTTGTTTAGGGTCCTAATTATTTTGACAACTAGATATTGTTATCTTTTGGGTATGCAAACAATATTTGCACGAATTTTTCAACACAATTCAGATTATTATCGAGTTTATACAATTGTTCTTGATTTTTCTCTAAAACAATAGAAGCTTTGGCTTTGTTCAAAATCAAACTTATCAAAGTTTGTACTTTGTGGAGTTTGTCGATCGTTCTTACGCGGATTGTCAAAGATGAGTTCTTTGAAGGTTCGTTCGATTGTCGATTGTTTTCTTGTGATTATTTGTTGCTAACCATTTCATAGTTTAGAGGTGAATATCACGTAATACTTGATTCAAAAGGTCGAGACAACAACAACGAATTCCTTGTTCGTTATTGAATTGAGGGCCCGATTGTAAATTAATCGTGTTTGAAAGGGGATTGATTAAGGTGCCCGTATGCGCAACGAAAGTTTCAAAAAAATTTTGTAGCAAGAAAACCGAACACCTTAAGCCTATAATGTGTAGCAAATACGAACACACAAATGTCATACATAGGGTGTTTAAGAAATATACCTATCAATCTTAAAAGATTGATGTTTGGCTATAATTAAGTTGTAAACAACTTAACTCTTGAAGGAAGACAATCTACAAGCTTCTCCTTTGAGCACTCCTTGCTCAAAAATTAAGCCCACCACCAACTAGGTAGATCCCCTCTAATTTTGCACTAGAAAAATTAGAGGATTTTTCTTTGAGAAGACCTTTCTTTCCTCAACAATTGAAGAAGAAAAATTGGAGAGTAAAATCTTGCAAATTTCGGCCAAGGTGAATGGGGAGAGAAGGGAGGAAGACCTTTCTTGGTTGTGTAAAAAGTTAAAAGTAAAAGGGTGCATGTGCACGCCATGCAATTAACTCAAAAGTTGTCTCCAACTCATCACCTCCCTAGCATGCTTTTCACTTGGGCTTGTAACAATTACAAGGCCCATGGACTTTTATTTAAATGTCTCAAACAAATTTGAGACCAATTAAATCTTACTTGAATTTACTCAAGCCCACTAGTTAAATAATTATTCCAATTGGGCTCTACAAGACCCAATGTTATTTAATTAATTCAACACTTGAATTAATTTAATTATTTGGACTCTACTAGGTGCTACTACTTAAATTAAAATTCACCCAAGTGTAGGTTGTCTGCAAGTAATATATTTTGTAAGTACGAGATCGATCCCCAGAGAGGTTATTTTAAGTTTAAATTTATTAATTTATAGATTACCAAATGCAAGAACTAAGTTTACAAATTATAAATTTTGTCAAGGCTCGAGGATTTATTCATAGTTTATGCAATATTGTTTAACTAAAATTAAAACAAAGGAAACCACCATAAATAATGGTTCCAAGAAAATAAAAATATTTAAACACACACCTAATATAATATAGTTCCCACTATAGAAAATACCGAATTCACCGATATTTTATATATGGTACCTATGATTATATATATAACTATATAAATATATAACTGCATAAAATAAATGTTAAATTAAATCATTATATTTCATTTAGAACAACCGGCAGAGCCACGCTATTGCCTAAATGAAATATATGATTTAATAAGTTAGTTGCGGGAAAGTAAAAGTTAGTTGCGATAAAGTAAATGTTAGATGCGGAAAGTAAAAGTTAGTTGCGATAAAGTAAATGTTAGATTGTTAGATATCATAATATTTCATTTAGAACAACCGGCAGAGCCACGCTATTGTCTAAATGAAATATATGATATAATTATATAAATATATATATGTATATATGATATAACAATAATAATTGATGAAATATTTATTGTATCAAAATTAAACAACAAATCAAGATAACCACTT
>NC_133323.1:12828078-12849216 GCF_012295235.1 Primulina huaijiensis | reverse complement strand
ATGTAATGATGCAAATCAATATCATCATTTCGATATTATAATAAACTCATCTCAAGGCCACAATCATCATCAAATCACAAATAATTCATCGAGCCATAGAATTTTCAATTTAAAATAAAAATGATACTTTTACCTCGTATGTTACCGACCGTAACATACCTTTCAAATATTACCAAAAGAAGATCGAAATGTGTAGGTGAGAAGTCTTGAACCTTTGAATTCTACTATAACTCAAGAACTTTGATCATCTATCAAAACAGAGTAGTTTCTGTTCAAAATTCATAATTAATTCAATACTGCTTCGAATCAAGATCCGTAAATTTCTTAACCGCAATATGCCATAACAACATTTATTGAATCATTTTATCAAACACATGACATGCGTGCTAAAGAGTTAACTCCTTTACTTTGTCATTGGCTTCAATTCCATTTTAAACTTCAAACCAACACAATTTCAACATCTCCAACATCTCAATATCTCAAATATCAACTCAAATATCAATTCTAAACTTCAACCCATTTCCAAACTTGAATAAAATATAACATACTTACACCATCTTGAAGATCTTGAAGAGAGGATCACAAATCTAACTTCATTTCATAATTTCCTTGAACAATTCTCCAATAGATTGAAGAAGAAATGTAGAAAATGGAAGGAAGGAGGGTTTCGTTGGAAGAGAAAGAAGAAAAATGAGGAAAATTATGATACCATTCGATTTTTATGCCTTCATAACACCAAAACACGTTTTTCAACTTGAGGCCCGCCTGGGCGGATGTCTTTTTCCGCTCGAGCGCGGACTCTCAGCCAAAACACCATTTTTTCCGAACAAGACCCGCCCGGGCGCACATTAATTCCCGCGCGCACTCTGCGCACATCCACTACAAAGATCGCTTCCGAAACACCTCTTCCCTTCATAATTTGGAAAAGTGGTAAACAGGAAAGTTGTAGCCCTATGTCTTGGCTTACATCTCCAATTAACCTCATGTCATTTGGAGGTCTGAGTAAAACTTTATGCTCAATCTCCCAACATGTGTCATTGTAGGAACGACGATACGCACGACACACTTCGGGGCGCTTTTGGCTCGTCTTCCCTAATGATTTGAACAAAACTCAAAACATGAAAGTTATAGCCTTATGTCTTATCTTTCTAATGAAAGTAGCCTCACATCAATTGGATCAATATACAAAACATTATGCTAAAAACCACAAGTACTGCCACATTTTTCATACCTTTTCTGCACTTCCATTACCTATTTAGTTCAAATTCAACCTTTGATTCTACCCATCCATTATATATTCCATTCTATAACATTCATTACCATTCATACCATAACGTAAAGCCATAAACCATCACAACTACTGTCACATTTTAAAAATTCGGGTATTACAATTCCTCCCCTCTAAAAATAGATTTCGTCCTAGAAATCAATCATCTCTTTCAAGTCTAACATGTAGTAATCAATACTGAAAATAAAATCTAGAATAGAAGCGTACTTCATTTGAATAACTCTGGATATTTTTGTCTCATTTTATCTTCTAATTCCCAAGTTGCCTCCCCGACACCATGTCTGTTCCACTGTACTTTAATCAACGGTATCAATTTATTTCTGAGTTGCTTATCTTTTCTGTCTAGAATTTGAATCGGTCTCTCAATGTAGCTCAAATTCTGATCTAGCTCAACCTCATCGGGTGGAAGTACATGAGAAGGATCTGGATTATATTTCCTCAACATAGACACATGAAAAAAATCATGAACACCTGATAATGCAGGAGGAAGAGCTAATCTATAAGCCAAATCACCAACACGTTCCAAAATCTCATACGGACCTACGAATCTCGGTGATAATTTACCCTTCTTTCCAAATCTAACTGTACCACGGAAAGGAGATATTTTCATAAAAAATCTGTCACCTTTCTCAAAAATCAAAGGCCGTCTCCTGATGTTCGCATACTTAGCCTGTCTATCCTGAGCAGCTCTCATACGACTCTGAATCAATTTCACATTCTCTGTCATATCTCTTATCATATCAGGTCCTACAATTGGTGCTTCAGATAAATCGTCCCAATACAGAGGAGATCGACACTTACTGCCATATAATGCTTCAAATTGTGACATTCCAATGCTCACTTGATAACTGTTGTTATAAAAAAACTCGACAAGTGGTAACGAATCCTGCTAACCAATGCCAAAATCCATAACTACAGCTATCAGCATATCCTCTAATGTCTGAATAGTATGTTCTGACTGTCCGTCTGTCTGAGGATGATATGCTGTACTCAAATGCAAACGAGTACCAAGGGCCTCTTGTAAACTCTGCAAAAAATGAGAAGAAAATCTGGGATCACGATCTGATACAATTGACTTAGGCACACCATGTAATCTCAAAACTTATCTGATGTACAATCTAGCCATCTGATCATGCCTATATGTCATCTGATAAAGAATGAAACACGAAGACTTGGTTAATCTATCAACGATAACCCAAATTGCATCGCAACCCCTCGACGACCTCGGCAATTTCGTGACAAAGTCCATGGTGATATGGTCCCACTTCCATTCTGGGACCTTAAGGCTATGAAGAAGACCTCCTGGTCGCTTCCTTTCTGCTTTCACTTGTTGACAATTCAAACAACGAGATACAAATTCTACTATGTCAGATTTCATTCTTTTCCACCAAAATTGTTTCTTCAAGTCATTTTACATTTTTTTACTTCCAAGGTGTACACTGAATTTACTGCAATGAGCATCACACAAAATTTGCATCCTCAACTCTGAAATATTAGGAACTACAATACGATCATTCACAAACAAAATACCCTCATTATTGACCTGGAATTCTGATCGATGTCCTGATTTGACGAGTTCAACTGATTTCTGAATGCTTTGATCCAACCTTTGGGCCTCTTTAATTTTTACAAACAACTCAGACTCTGCCTGAATTGCAAATACTCTTATAGGTTGAGTATCTACCACAAAATCCAAACCAGAAAGACAACATTCTTCTACTAAATCAGATACACTGCTAGTGATCAAAGACATATTACATACTTTTCTTTTCTGCTCAAAGCATCGGCTGCTGCATTAGACTTTCCTGGATAATATTTTATTTCGCAATCATAGTCTTTCAACAAGTCTAACCAACGTCTCTGTCTCATGTTCAACTCCGCTTGTGAAAATAGGTATTTCAAACTCTTATGATCAGTGAATATCTCAAATTCCTCACCATACAAGTAGTGACGCCAAATCTTTAAGGCAAAAACCACTGCTGCTAGTTCCAAGTCATGCACTGGGTATCTAGACTCATGTGGCTTCAACTGTCGTGAAGCATAGGCAACTACACGGCCATGCTGCATTAATACACAACCCAGTCCTTGATGTGAAGCATCAGTGTGCACTGTAAATCCTCCTACACCAGATGGAATAGTCAGAACTGGAGCACTAGTCAATCTCTGCTTAAGTTCAACAAAATTAGCCTCACATGTCTGTGACCAAATAAATGGTGCATTCTTTTGTGTCAGCTGGGTAATTGGCCTCGCAATCTGTGAGAATCCTTCAATAAATCTGCGGTAATATTCTGCCAAACCCATAAAACTACGCACCTCAGGAACTGATGTCGGTCTAGACCAGTTAATGACTGCCTCAACTTTACTCGATCAACTGATATACCTGCACTTGAAATCACATGTCCAAGGAAAACCACTCTATCCAACCAAAACTCGCATTTGGACAATTTAGAATACAACTTTTTAGTTCTCAAAATTTGCAAAACATCTCTCAAGTGTTCGGCATGCTCAATTTCAGATTTTGAATAAATAAGAATATCATCAATGAAGATCACAACAAATTGATCTATATACCTTTGAAACACACGGTTCATCAAATCCATAAACACCGCAGGTGCATTGGTCAACCCAAAAGGCATTACCAAAAATTCAAAATGTCCATACCTGGTACGAAAAGCAGTCTTAGGCACATCTGCCTCTCTAACCCTTAACTGATGATATCCGGATCTTAAATCAATCTTAGAATATACTGAAGAACCCTGCAACTGGTCAAAAAGATCATCAATCCTTGGCAAAGGATACTTATTCTTTACTGTGGCTTTATTCAACTGTCTATAATCGACACAAAGCCTCATAGACCCATCTTTCTTCTTCACGAATAAAACCGGAGCTCCCCAAGGTGAAACACTTGGTCTTATATATCCTTTAGCCAATAGATCCTCAAGTTGTTCCTTTAGTTCCTTCAATTCAATTGGTGCCATCCTATAAGGAGCTCTAGAAATAGGCTGTGTACCTGGCATCAACTCAATGTTGAACTCAACCTCTCGGACTGGAGGAAATCATTGAATTTCATCTGGAAATACATCTGAAAATTCACTAACAATTGGAATATCTGCCAATTTAGTTACTGACCTTGAAATATCAATCGCATAAACCAAGAAACATTCTGCTCCTTTCTGCAGCAAACGAGTCATGGACAAAATAGATATCAAAGGAATCTTAGCTCGAGAACCCTTACCATAGAATGTCCAGTGATCTGTCATATAAGGTCTAAACTTAACAATCTTCTGAAAACAATCTACAGTAGCCATGTACCTTGTCAGCATGTCAATGCCAACTATGCAGTCAAAATCAGACATCTCCAACACAATACAATCAAGTTCAATGACATTATCATCATAACGAAATTCACAACCATTTATCATTTCAGCTGACTTCATCACATTGCCCAGTGGAGTAGAAATAGATAATGTAGATGATAATGGCATAGAATGTAGTGAATGCAATGAGACAAAGTGCTCAGCTATGAAAGTATGTGATGCACCAGTATCCATAAAAACATAAGCAGGATAACCTGAGAGAAAACAATTACATGCAATGACATTATCTGGAGCATTATGTGCCTCATCCTCCGTGAGTGCAAAAACTCGACCCTGTTGTCTAGGTGGCTGTCCTACCCTGTGGCTACCACTCTGTTTGTTCTGATCTGATCGGTTTGACTGATGATAGGAATGAACTGTAGGGTTCTGACGATTCTGTTGAGGTGTCTATCTCGATGATCTCCCACTCTGAGATATATCACTGCCACGGGTAGGACACACTCGAGCATAGTGTCCCACCTGGTTACACAAGTGACAAGCTCCCGAGATTCCTCTACACTGATCGGTATAATGTCTATCACCACACTGACCACAAGTCCGACTTGAATAACCAGTGCTCTGAACTGACGATCCACTAAAAGTCGAAAAATTACTGCCATGCCTCTTAAATTGCTTGCCTCTAGCCCAAAACTGCTCTCTTATGTTACCACTGTTACCACCATTATTACCCTGTCTGAACTGATGTCTATACTGTGGCTGTTGGGGTTGTTGCGAATACTGAGAACCTCTCTGTCTAATGATCCCAGTTTCAGCTCCCTTGGCTTGATCAAGAGCCTCAGCAAAAGTGTTAGGTCTTCAAGTATTAACCAAGGTAAATATATCTGGGTTAAGACCATTTATGAAGTGATCAGCCTTAGCTTCTTCATCGGATGCTACATGAGGAGCAAATCTCAATAAATTCGAGAACTTAGCAACATAGTCCTCAATATTCAAATTTCCCTGCTTTAAATTTGCAAACTCGGCTCCTCTATCTTTCCTGTAAGAGGTAGGAAAGAAACGCTGATAAAATTCAGATTTAAAAATATCCCAGGTAACAATCGTATCTCGACCCTCTAAAGCTTTCTTGGTCATGATCCACCAACTCTTAGCAACATCCAATAACTGATGAACAACTAACTTGATTCTACGATCATCTGGATACTCAAGAGATTCAAATAATTGATCCATATTCTCCAACCAGTTCTCACACTCTAATGCATTCTCGGTACCCTTCAACATCGGTGGGCGCAAAGACTGAAATCTGGCTAACAGTATCTCCATCGGAGTCGGAGTTATATCCATCTGAGTATGAGTAGCACTGCCCTGATCTTGTGCCACTGGTACGTTCTGTCTATGTCTACCACGACCTCTACCTCGAGTAGCCATGTCTGATATACAATAGATCAAACACATATAAAATCACAAAATCACAATCATCTCAATCTTGTATCAATCATCTCTGGCTCTCGAGACTCAACAATCTCAAAAATCTCGATAAAACTCAACAATATCATATCTCAATTTAAATCATGTATTTCACATCATAGCACAATGAAAATGCTCNATTTTACTCGATCATTCGGTTTGTTACAATTATAATTATTAGTATTAGATATCGGACCCGGGGCCCCACATTAGGTGGTATCAGAGCGTAAGATATTANCGGGTCCGATATCTAATACTAATAATTATAATTGTAACAAACCGAATGATCGAGTAAAATACATAATTTGTGGTTCACAATTCCACATAAACATCGTCAAAATAATTTAATTGTCTCAAATATTTGAAATATAATTTTTAACATGTCAAATAAAACTAATGAACCAAAGAAATTCAAACATCTTCAAGTAGCTCCTAAGACCCGAGAATCACACTCTAACTCGTATCTCCTCGCCTTGAGCTGGACTCTGGCATCCCAAGCCTCGCCTCACCTCCCGTCAAGCACATGAAAACAAGAGGTACCGGACATGCCGGTGAGTATAAACCCAGTATGATACAATCAATAACATATGAGAATTAAAGTGACAAATATTTCATATTAAATTCATAAAGATGCAATATAATGCAATGCATGATCAGAAGCTGTGGGCTATCAATAAATCTCAAGATCAAGTGAATCATCTGGTCATAGGGTACCCAAGGAAAGAGAATCCCCCAGCAACATCCACCGACTCATCCGCTCGAGGTGGGGTGCTGTGATCTACAATCCCAGGACTATGGTGCGCATATAGAGAGTGTTCAGGCCATACAGCGACCTCCGCATACACTATGCCAACTCAACAATAGCCTCATACGTCCAACAAATCAATAAATCAAGGCGACCTCCGCCATATCAAATCTGAATCAACAAGTGGCTCATATGCAATGTAATGATGCAAATCAATATCATCATTTCGATATTATAATAAACTCGTCTCAAGGCCACAATCATCATCAAATCACAAATAATTCATCGAGCCATAGAATTTTCAATTTAAAATAAAAATGATACTTTTACCTCGTATGTTACCGACCGTAACATACCTTTCAAATATTACAAAAAGAAGATCGAAATGTGTAGGTGAGAAGTCTTGAACCTTTGAATTCTACTATAACTCAAGAACTTTGATCATCTATCAAAACAGAGCAGTTTCTGTTCAAAATTCATAATTAATTCAATACTGCTTCGAATCAAGATCCGTAAATTTCTTAACCGCAATATGCCATAACAACATTTATTGTATCATTTTATCAAACACATGACATGCGTGCTAAAGAGTTAACTCCTTTACTTTGTCATTGGCTTCAATTCCATTTTAAACTTCAAACCAACACAATTTCAACATCTCCAACATCTCAATATCTCAAATATCAACTCAAATATCAATTCTAAACTTCAACCCATTTCCAAACTTGAATAAAATATAACATACTTACACCATCTTGAAGATCTTGAAGAGAGGATCACAAATCTAACTTCATTTCATAATTTCCTTGAACAATTCTCCAATAGATTGAAGAAGAAATGTAGAAAATGGAAGGAAGGAGGGTTTCGTTGGAAGAGAAAGAATAAAAATGAGGAAAATTATGATACCATTCGATTTGTATGCCTTCCCAACACCAAAACACGTTTTTCAACTTGCGGCCCGCCTGGGCGGATGTCTTTTTCCGCTTGGGTGCGGACTCTCGGCCAAAACACCATTTTTTCCGAACAAGACCCGCCCGGGCGCACATTAATTCCCGCCCGGGCGCGCACTCTGCGCACATCCACTACAAAGATCGCTTCCGGAACGCCTCTTCCCTTCATAATTTGGAAAAGTGGTAAACATGAAAGTTGTAGCCCTATGTCTTGGCTTGCATCTCCAATTAACCTCATGTCATTTGGAGGTCTGAGTAAAACGTTATGCTCAATCTCCCAACATGTGTCATTGTAGGAACGACGATAAACACAACACACTTCGGGGCACTTTTGGCTCGTCTTCCCTAATGATTTGAACAAAACTCAAAACATGAAAGTTATAGCCTTATGTCTTATATTTCTAATGAAAGTGGCCTCATATCAATTGGATCAATATACAAAACATTATGCTAAAAACCACAAGTACTGCCACATTTTTCATACCGTTTCTGCACTTCCATTACCTATTTAGCTCAAATTCAACCTTTGATTCTACCCATCCATTATCTATTCTGTTCTATAACATTCTTTACCATTCATACCATAACGTAAAGCCATAAACCATCACAACTACTGTCACATTTTAAAAATTCTGGTATTACATATATATATGTATAATATAACAATAATAATTGATGAAATATTTATTGTATCAAAATTAAACAACAAATCAAGATAACCACTTAAATGGTATCAAGCATTTGATGCAAATTGATAACAACAAATAATTCATTATTAAACTTACAATAAAAAGAAATTAGCAAAATGAAAAGAAATAAAGAAAGAATATACAAAATATAAACAATCTTACTTCACCAAGAATTCATCCCCTTCACCTCGACATAATAGATTTAGCTTTCCATGAACTTACTTTTGATCAACACTAAAAACATCACTCATAATTGGAAAATGAAAAATATATTGGAACTTAGAACTTTTTGTTGGATCTCGGTTTTCTACGTGCCCAAACGCAGCGGAAGTTTAAAATTTTTATTTTATTTTGAAAACAAAATAATTCTTTTGGAAATTCGTATGGTTTTCAGGAATTAAACATGCATAGGATGTTTAAAATTATACCTTTGTGAATTAAATCACTGGACTCCAACTAATCCGGTATAAACGGATTAGCTCTTGTTGATTCCCTACGAACTTTCTTCGATGAAATCCTCCTATCAAGTCCACGACTGGATGGTTTATTCCTCTCCCAATTTGCACTAGAAAATATGGAAGAAGTTTTGCGTAGAAGAGAAATTAATTGAGAGATGGCTCAAATTTTCTTTCAAAAAAATTTTGGCCGATTTTTTCTTTGAAAGTGAAGTCTAGAAGACCTTGTGTTGTGGTAGGCTAGGGTTTTTAATTAACATGTGTTATTTATAATTAAATAATAGCCTAATGACATAATTAACATTAATGGGTTTGATTTAATTTGTAACGACCCATTACAGGCCCAGTGGACCGCCCATACGGCCCACTGCCCCAATCGACCCAAGGCTATCCCGATCTTGGGCTCTGCTCTATGGGCCTTGGCCCATCTATGGAACTCTTCCCTCACGGGCTTTCCATAGGCGTCGTATGGGTTACTTATAGAACTCTCCAGCCCATGCACTGGAGTTTGTACCTTCCCAGACTCGAACCTGAGATCACATGGATATATAGATACTCAGCACAAGTCTGGTACCAATTCCACGTTTCCACTGAATGGAGTTTTAGTCATTTTTCCTTTTAGACAGGACTCACAAGTTGGTAGAGAATTTATGTCTGACAGGTAAAACATGCCATATTTGTGCGGGATTTGGATCTTCTATTTTTCTTTTGTTTGTTGTTGTTTTCGTACGCGCTTGGATATTGTTCAACGGAATATCTTTTAATTTTAAGTTATAGAGATCGTTTGTTAATTCTCCAGTTCCAATCAAACATTCATTCTTGTATAAATTGCAAACACCTTTAGCAAAAACACAAGAATAACCATCCCTATCAAGCATAGAAATAAAAATAATGTTTTTAACCAATTCAGGAACAAATAAAACATCTCTAAAAAACAACTTAAAATTATTGTCCAAAATTAAAGTAACGTCTCCAATGGCAGTGGCAGCAACTCTTGCTCCATTTCCTAGTCTTAGAAAGGTCTCACCATCTCTAAGCCTCTTGCTTCTTCCCATCACCTGCAAATCATTGCATAGATGAGAACCACATCCGGTATCCAATACCCAAGAAGAGGAATTAATAGAAACATTAACTTCAATATAAAACATACCATGGCCAGAACGCTTCTGGGCAAGATACTCCGCGCAATTACGCCTCCAATGTCCAGGCTTGTTGCAGTGGAAACAGATTTGTTCTGACTTGTCAGGCTTTGTGGGCCCCGGATTTGGTTTCTTGTATGGCTTCTTGTTGGGCTTGTTCTTCTTTGGAGGGGCAGAACGTTTCTTGCCTTTATTTGGGGCTCCCTTTTTCGTACCATACGAAGAACCCACCAGAAGAACAGGCTTTTCCTTTTTAATTGTGGCCTCATAATTAGTGAGCATATTGACCAACTCTTCAAGGGTGGCCTCAAGCTTATTCATATTAAAATTAACCACAAATCCATCGAACGAGGCAGGTAAAGACAGCAATAGAATATCAGTCGAGAGCTCACTAGGCATAACCAAGTCGAGTCCCACCAACTTCTCGATGAGCCCAATCATCCTAACACCATGCTCATGGACCGAAGCCCCCTCTCGCAAGCGTGTAGTCATGAGTTCTTTAACAGTAGCATGTCTCTCTGAACGAGTTTGTACAGCATACAATTCTTTCAGATGAAGGTGAATGTCAGCAGCATTCACCGCCTCCTCGAACCTCCTCTGAAGTTCATTCGACATAGAAGCCAACATGTAGCTCTTAGCCTGAAGATCATGGTCCCACCATTTCTCAAGCTTAGCTAACTCAGTCCTACTGATATCAGGAGATGCCTCCTTTGGTGGCTTCTTATCAAGCACATACGCAATCCTCTCGGAGTTCAGAACAATCTTTAAATTTCGGAACCAGTCGTGATAGTTAGGGCCAGTCAATTTGTTTTGATCGAGAATGATTGAAAGCGGGTTACGAGTAGACATCGTAAATATACTGAAAATGAAACCAGATAATAATTAATGATAATTTTAAAATAATTCTAAGATATAAAATATGGATTTTCATTTTATAAATTTCCCTCCCACTATTTTGACATTTCCACCACCCTCTGATGAAAAAGGGAAATCGTATTTCCTTAGTAGTCACGTAGAGTCCAATTAGCTAATTATAATCCTGAATAATATCAGCCAATTATAATTTCTAAAAGGTAGAATCCAATTGCATCCCTATGCAACCTCTGCGTGTTTTGCCTCACGTTTAATAAGGACCCAATAATATGACGCCGTTTATTTTCACGTGTCAAACCAACCCATCAATATTGAATTGTAGTGGACCGTCGCCATGAGTTCCCCCAATAATATGAGCCGAAGTCATGGGAGTTCCACTCAATTCACGTCATATGTCCAGTGTAAGTCACAGCTTTCCGGCGTACAGGTCTCCCCAATAATATGAGCCAGACACTGTCCGCGGGTAGCGATCAACATGCAACCACGGTTGATGGAAGGCAAGGAAAAATTAAACTCTTTTAATTTTTACTTTTTCGGTTTGATATAAATTTTGAATCTTATTCAAAATGATGGATTTTAATTTTAAAATTGTCTCATCATTTTAATTTAATTAATTCAACTCTTGAATTAATTTAATTATTTGGACTCTACTAGGTCCACTAGTGTTTAATTAATTCAGCACTTGAATTAATTTAATTTAGTCCATAATAATGTTTATGAAAATCAAAATTTTCAAATACATTACTTGTTTGGCCAACTTTTTAATTTAAGAACACTTCCTCAAATTAAAAGTTATATTCTCTCATAGAAGTCATACTTCTATTTTTCCTTACGCCTATAAACTCCTTTATAAGACGTTCAACACATTGAACTATTTTACTTCTCAACGAGATCTAGAAAGCTAGTACTTGTGTGGCCCTCAATGGTTCATTGATACAACCAGCCGTGGGTTCACATCTCCATGTGACTCGGACTAAACATGTCCTTATTTGAGCATACCCCAATTGCTCCATTCCTAATTATCAACTCCTTGATAATAAGAACGTCAGAACTCAAGTCTGATAGTACCCAACCAATCATGTTAAACGNAAAAACACATAGGATATCCATACCCGTAGGTAAGCGGTGAATCCCCGACTACAATGCATCGACTCCTATATGTTTCGACAGAACACCCAACCTTGCCACCTGATGACCCCATGAGAGTCGGTAAACAAGTCAAAGTGTAATTCTAGCACATAGAGTCTCAATGTTGTCCCGGGTCATAAGGACTAATGGTGTACAACCATAAACTAGGACTTTTCCACTCGATAAGTGAGAACCACTTGGAAAGTCCTTTAATGGAGGGTTGTTCAGTGCACTCTACCAGGAGCACCTATCTGCATGCTCGGACATCACAATGTCCCCTACCAATGAAACATGGTACTCACATCGCAGATACTAGTCTCGAGCTCGAGCGGCCTATATCCTTCTTAGCGGCGGCTGAATCGATTAGGAACTGGTTAGAATATCTAGTATTCCAAATATGAGTTTCATGATACTCATCATATGAGCATCTCATATTCTTTCTACTATTTGTATATTCAAGGGCTTTATCTATGCAACTAGCATGGGTATATAGATAAAGATGTGCCAAAATAATAATTTCAAATATTATTAAAATAAAGATTGCTTATACAAAGAGTTTCATTGTGAACACTCGGTCAACATTTGGCTCGACGGGCGCCTACTCTAACACTATCATTTGATACCTAGGGAATCATGTAAGCGATGCTGCTAGGCGTTTAACATGATTGGTTGGGTACTATCAGACTTGAGTACAGACGTTTTTATTATCAAGGAGTTGAAAAGTAAGAATATAGCAATTGTGGTATGCTCAAATAAGGACATGTTTAGTGCATGGAGATGTGAACCCACGGCTAGTTGTGTCAATGAACTATTGAGGGCCAAACAAGTACAAGCTTTCTAGATCCCGTTGAGAAGTAAAATAGTTCAATGTGTTGAACGACTTATAAAGGAGTTTATAAGTGTAAATAAAATTAGAAGTATGACTTCTATAAGGGGAATGTGACTTTTAATTTGTGGAAGTGTTCCTAAATTAAAAGTTGGCCAAATAAATAATGTATTTGAAAATTGTGATTTTCATAAACATTATTATGGACTAAATTAAATTAATTCAAGTGTTGAATTAATTAAACACTAGTGGACCTAGTAGAGTACAAATAATTAAATTAATTTAAATGTTGGATTAATTAAATAACATTGGGCCTTGTAGAGCCCAATTAGAAATAATTATTAAACTAGTGGGTTTGAATAAAATCAAGTAAAATTTAAATGGTCTCAAATGTGTTTGGGACATTTAAATAAAAGGCCATGGGCCTTGTAATTGTTACAAGCCCATGTGAAAAGCATGCTAGGGAGGTGAAGGGTTGGAGACAACTTTTGAGTTAATTGAATGATATGCATATGCACCTTTTTGCTTTAACTTTTTCCACAACCAAGAAAAGTCATCATCCCTTCTCTCCACAACTCACATGGCCGAAACTTGTGTCACTCTCTCATTCATTTTTCTCTCAATTTTCATCTTCAATTGTCGAGGAAAGAAAATACATCTCATTGAAAAATCCTCTTATTTTTCTAGTGCAAAATAAGAGGGGTTCTAGCTTGCAAGTGGTGGACCTAATTTTGTAGCAAGAAGAGCTTGAAGATTGTCTTGCCATTCAAGTGCTAAGGTGTATTTGCTACACATCATAGTTGAGGGTGATCGATTTTTCTTGTAAGAAAAATATTTTTAAACTTTCGTTGCGCATTTCGATCACCTTAAACGACCCCTTTCAAGTGGTATCAAGAGCTATGGATACTATTTTGTGTAGCATATACATAATATTATATTGAGGTCGATTTCTAACCACGTTAGATGTGTTTTTGTAGCAATAATCGAGGCCGTCATGGGGCGTTTTTGGGCAGCATGTTGCTGCCCATTTCGGACAGCACGGGCAGCCCATTTCGGGCAGCACGGGCTGCCCGAACAGCCCTTTGTTTTAATTTTAAAAAAAAATTAAGCTGGCCGGAATCCGACGACGGAGCTCCGGCGACGGAGATGACGACTAGGGTTTCCAAAAGTGTTTTGGATTATCAAAGTGTTATGAGCCTTGAAGTTGTTGGGCCATTAGATGGCTAACATATTTGTGAAATTTAAATGGGCCAAAATGTTTTTGGTGAAAAATGATTTTTTGAGCCCTTAAGTTTAATTTACAAAAGTTGTAAATAATTTAATCATGAAATAAATAATTGTAGTTGGACTTTAATTATTTATAGTAAATTGTGATTTTCAAGAAATTCGGTTATAAATAAATTAATTAGAAAGTAGACAAAGGTGTTTGTATACTTTGTTAATTTAGTTTATAATCGTGGCGGTTAGTGATTGGATCAAGATATATAATATTGGATCAATTGATTATTGTGGTAATTAATTGATGGTGTATGATATGTTATATTATGCATGAAGGATGATCAAAAGGCCAAGTCCAATTTGCTAGGTGTATGCTAGGATATTTTGTATTGAATGATTGTAATAATTATCAATTTACAAAGTAGGCTTGGTTTATGGCCCATTCCCACCCCATGAGATGTATCCCTACTTGCCATGGATATTTATTTGTAAATATTAGTATAAAGGAAGATCAAGATTGGAAGACGGTGGCCTTGATGATTATGAAGATCGAAGACATGTAAATATTGGAAGCATATGTAATAGTTGCATTTTCATCCTATGTATTTCCCTAGGATTGGACCTAGGCCCGTGTTTAGCTCACACGGGCCATTAGTTTTGGGGCGATTGATCATCTTTGTTTTATTTACTGTTTATAATATATGCATGAAATGTTATAAATAATGAGTATGTGCGTTGTTATTATGATAATAACAAAGTTGCATGAATCCGGCAATCATACGATCAAACATGGCGAGCTTTTAAAATAAAATTAATGATGAGACCTTTAAAAATTAAAATCCCTCATTTTGAATAAGATTCAAAATTAACATCAAGCCCGAAAAGGGGAATTGTAAAGGTGTTTATAATTTCCATGTCTTCCATCGACAATGGGTGCATGATGAACGCTACCCCTGTCTGGGGCTCGGCTCATATTATTGGGGGGCCTTGGACACCGGAAAGCTGTGACATCCATTGACATGGTGATGTGAACTACGTGGAACTCCCATGATTTTGGCTCATATTATTGAGGGAACTCATGGCGACCGTCCATTAAGGTTCAACATCGATTGTTAAGGCTTGACACGTAAATATGAACGACGTCATATTGTTGGGTCCCAATCAAACGTGAGACAAAAGTTTACATGAAGGGTTGCATGGAGGTGGAATTGGAAACTACCTTTTAGGAATTATGATTGGCTGATATTATTCGGGATCATAATTCGCTAATTGGACCTTACGTAACTACTGAGGAAAGGAGTTTCCCGTTTTCACTAGAGGGTAGTGAAAGACGTCAAAACAGTGGGAGTAAATATTTATAAAGTAAAAGTTCATACTTTATATCTTACTAAATATTTTAAAATAATCATTAACATTTATCTGTTTTACTTTTCAGTACAAATTTTTACAATGTCTTCGATTCGCAATCCGCTATCTGCAATACTCGACAAACACGTATTAACCGGACATAACTACCTCAACTGGATAAGAAACTTAAAAATCGTCTTGAATTCGGAAAGGATAGCATATACACTGACTGAGTCGCCCCCTGTTGAGGCTCCGACTGACTGCACTCCTGAGGAATTGCAGACTTACAAGGAATGGTGTGACCATACTTGAAAGCTAGGTGTTATATGCAGGCTTCTATGAATGATGAGCTGCAGAGGTTTTTTGAGGATGTAAAGAGTGCTGCTTACATTCATTTGCATCTCAAGGAGCTATTTGGTGAGCAGACTCGACCTCTGAGGCATGTTACCGTCAAGGAGCTGATCACTTTGCGCATGCGAGATGGGGCCTCGGTCCATGAGCATGGCCTGAAGTTGATTGGGCTCGTGGACAAGCTCGTTGGCATGGATTTGATGTTGCCTTCGGAGTTGACCACCGATGTAGAACCCGTAACTTAGACGATGTATAAGTCATGCATAATTCTAGTATTTTAAATGATTTTATTTCATGAGTATTTAAATGATTTTTTCCTTAAGTTAATTATTTCATGCAGCAGTTTGATTTTTATCATTTCAGTTATTTCAGGGAGGCCGGACTGGAGTTGGAGTTTAGAGATAAAATTTAAGATTCAAGAAACATTTCCAGAATTTATTTTAGCTAGCAAGTAAGTTCATTTAAGTTAAAAATGGAGTTTAAGGAATTATTTAAGTTACTTGAGGTGAGTAGAAAATAAATTCATTTAAGTTCCTCAATTAAGGGGTTAGTTCACTAAATTATTTAAAGGATAGGTAAGGCTTATAAGGGTTATAAATTTAGTAAATAATCAACATTTCCCCTCCATATATTAGTGAATTTTCGGCCCCTTAGTATCTAGACTAGTCATTGCCAACTCATCACCCTTTTGACACATTCTTTGTTGAGTTAGCATACTAATCTTTTTAATTCTTTATCCACCTTAATTAATTAATTAGTGAGCATTATCCTAGTCTAGAAAACATGAGGATTTCGGCCACCCCATTCTAGAATCACCCAACAAATATTTGATATCAACCAACAATTCAAATTTCAAATAGAGGTAGACTTAGTCTTGATTTTGGTTCCCTATATCTTGCAACTATCTCCCTCACTCCCCTAATCATCATTCTCCACCCCTCATCACCGAAAACCAGAGCCATTCCAGTGTAAAAAAACGTGAGCACCATAGCTAGAGGCAAGAGAGAAATCGAGCTAGCAAGGTAGAATAGAAAGCGCTCCACCTCCTCCGCGCCGGATCGTCTCTTCTTTTCGTTTTTCTTTCAAACGAAACCAGGCATGCATATATTCTTCCTTGACTCTTCAATCAAGTCCTATTATCAATTATTTTTCATTACATGATCATCATTTCCATGTTAAAACCGAAATACATCAAGAGATTTCAGAAAATGCAACATGCAGAATTTTTCGGTTTTTCTCTTGTGCTTCACGGGTTGCTTTGTTGTGTGGGTTTCAGGTATTGGTTCGATTCCAGGCTCCCAAGGCGACTTATAGACATGTAATAGGATGTATTAGGATCACTTTGGTCCATTCATTCGAGCCCCACACCCACTGGAAACAAGAAATGACAGCAGCTTCCCATTCTTGCCATATTGAGTTTCGATTTTCTCATGTTGCTGTCAAAGGGAAATGAATCTGATCTTGGCTGCCCTAAGGGCTTATAGCCATGGTTGGATCACTTCCCTAGCATGTCTAAGACGTGACTAAGTCGCCCTTTTGGTGGCTCGGTCCATGGTTACTCAGTTTTCAACTAAAACATCAAGAACAGCCCTTACCCCATTTCGGCCCTTCATTTTTACAGCATGTGTCATTTTGGTTTGGTGGATGGTGTGGATCTTGGTTGGCCTATGGCCCTTAGCCACGGTTCATACCATGCCCCTAGATGTCAAGATCGTGCCATGGTCAATCAAATGGCCACTGGAACGACACGAGACAACAAACAAAGTGGTACACCCCACGCACGCAAGGGTGCTTCTCGGGTGAGAGTTTCGGCGAGTTTCTGGTGTGATGCGAATTGTGGCTGGCCTAGGGCCCTTAGCCATGGTTTGAATCATTCCTTGGTATGTTGGTAAGAGGTTCTGGTTGGTGGTTCAAGCCCCAATGGCCATTAGCCTCGCAAACGACGCAAGGAAACCAAAGCACAGTTGCTGTATTTTTGGACAGCCACTTGCTGTGACGGTTCAGTGGCTCGTTTGAGTTCTTGGTTGGCTTTTAGCCCATGGCCTTGGACTGGACAGTGCCTCATCAAGTTAGGAAGGTCATGTTTTTGACCGTTAGTGATTCGGATCATTTTTGAGGTCGTACGAGAATTTACTGTGCGATGTGCCAAATTGACTCTCGAAAGAGCGTTTCATGTTTTGGCCTCCATTCGCCTAGATTTCGGCCCTCACCATTTTAGGAGCATTATTTGATCATTTTATACGTATTTTAATCATGACTACATGATGGTTCAGTGTTGGTTCGGGTTGGCTCGGAGTCATGATTTAATACGAAGTCGGTAGGCGTAATTGTCACATTTTTGAAGGTTAATGTATAGTTTGGTCCCATAAATCTATTGCATATTTTCATGGCATATTTAGGTTGCAGCGAGCCTGGGAGCGATCCAATCCAAGCATTAAAATGGGTACAGGATATTTAGTTCAGTTATTTAATTATATTACGTGCAAAAATACAAATTTTGAGATTTATGCGATATTGCTTGTGGTCACTTTACTATCATGCTTAAGTCCGGTCCCCAGTATCGGCCCAGTCACCAGTTACCGATCAGTTCAGTTGTTTCACCCAGTACTGTGGCAGTAGTCTGATCAGACGTAAATCCGATCCCCAGTATCGGTCCGATCACCAGTATCGGTCAGCTCAGTTCAGTTCAGTTCAGGGACCACTTGCGTAGACCATAATCTCACAGAAAATTATTATATGCTATTTCAGTACAGGGCTCCAAGGAGCAAACAGTTTCACTATGATTTTCAGTTCAGCTATGCACGTATTATAATTAATCATGCCACGACATTTTACGATATGCCTCATGACATGAAATTTTACTCCCATGCAATTTTACTGTATTTACTCGTTATTTATCATATTTGCATGTTGAGTCTTTAGACTCACTAGACTTGATTGTTGTAGGTACTGATGATGTCGGGATCGAGGGTGGGGACCAGTGAGCTAGCTCGAGTCGGCAGTAGTGGCACCCGAGGAACTCAGTTTCAGCACTTGCCATTTTGATGCTCAAATATTTTATTAGTTATTGAATACTTTAACTTGTTATTTTGGCAAGTAATAATTTCTTCCGCTGCTGTTTTGAACGTTAAATATTTTATCAGTTTTTGGTATGAATGAGGCACTCCATTTATTTTAAAAGAAAAAAAATTTAAATTTTCCGCAAATTTTCAAGTAAGGATTTTTAGGCCTCTGCATCTGGTATCAGAGCAAAGGTTCTGTAAAGGGTTGCACTACTACTGACAGCGAGAAGCTCATGAATTCACGTCGTCGGTCTGTAAGTTTTACAGTTACGCATTTTATTTAAAGCATGAATTATTTAACAACATGTTTACATGAAATGTTTTACTTCCAGATTTATGTTATTGTTCAGTACTTAAATTTAAATAAATTATGGAATTATGCATGTTAGTTACGTATGGGTTATGTATGGAACAGTATGGCCCCTAGACGTATTTCTCGAGTGCACTAGAAATGAGGAGCCTCGCCAGGAGGACAGGGAGGAGCAGAGGCAGGAGAGAGACTTACCACCTCCACCACCACCGGACATGAATGCCCAGATGCTAGCTGGGATGACTCGGTTCTTCGCGCAGTTTGCGGAGAACAATGCTGTGGCGACCAGGCCGACAGAGCCTGAGGCAGTATACGAGAGATTCATGAAGATGCGTCCAAAGGAGTTTTCTGCGACGACGGACCCCATGGTTGCCGAGGGCTGGATCAAGTCCCTCGAGGTTATTTTCGAGTTCATGGAGCTTGGAGATGCAGATCGCGTTCGTTGTGCCTCTTATCTGTTCGGAGGAGATGCCCGCTTATGGTGGGAAGGAGCTTCAGTAGCCCTTAACTTCGCTACCCTGTCATGGACACGTTTCACTGAGGTATTCTACTCCAAATATTTTACGGAGGATATGCGCACCAGGTTGACCACAGAGTTCATGAGCCTGAGACAAGGGGATATGACTGTTACGGAGTTCATCCGTAAGTTTGAGAGGGGTTGTCATTTTGTATCCCCGATCGCGAATGATGCTAGAGCCAAGTTGATGCATTTCTTGGTGGGTTTACGGCCGATCTTGCGCCTTGATGTTAGGGTGTATGACCCTACTTCTTATGAGGTCGCTGTCTCCAAAGCCTTAGCAGCAGAGCAGGATCAGCGGGACATAGAGAGAGACCGTCAGGGCAAGCGCCCAATCCAGGTACCCCACCGCCCTCCTTCTCAGCAGCATCAGCATCAGCATAAGAGGCCGCATTACGGGCCGCCCAGAAACAGAGGAGGACCCCAGCAGCAGCAGCAGAGACGTGTCGTCCCGAGGACCTTTGAGCACCCAGTCTGTCCCAAGTGCTCACGCCGTCATCCGGGAGCATGCATGTTTGGCTCAGGGAAATGTTTTAAGTGTGGCAGCACGGACCACATGCTACGGCAGTGCCCCCGGAAGAATCTGCCTACCCAAGGCAGAGTTTTTGCTCTCCATGCTGCGGAGACGAACCCTGATACCATGCTGATGACAGGTACCTTACAGCTTTAAGTTACATTTGCATTCCAATGTTTTGGGAATCGGGATTAAGATTTTGAACTTAGAATTGCGATAGGATTGCATGCTCTACTCAGTATTATTTTCGGGATTTAGTTAGAAGAACTGTGACCTTTGCATGTCTATAAGCTTAGCTCTTGTGATTATTTGGGTTCAGCTTAGTGTTCCGAACTTTCAGGGAGAATTTTCATAGCTGGCTCAGCTACCAAAGCCCTGATAGATTCAGGGGCTACCCACTCATTTATTTCAGAGGTCTTTGCAAACTTTCTCAAAGTTAAGACCATCGGGCTAGATGTAGCCTATTCGGTGTCATTGCCTTCGGGAGAGGAGATAACCGCCACCAGCGTGATCCGAGACATAGACCTTGAGCTGCATGGAAATCTTTTTTATGCGGATCTCATCTTATTGCCGATGCCAGAGTTTGACATCATTCTGGGGATGGACTGGCTATCGAGGAACAGAGTTTTGATCGACTTTCAGCGGAGATCCATTTTAGTCCGACCGCCTGGGATGACACAGTTCTTATTTGAGCAAGACAGGTACTTTCCTTTACCGCGCATTATTCCTTATATCCAGGCTAGGAAGCTCATGCATAGAGGGTGTCGGGCATTTTTAGCAACTTTTATATCTGTCCCCGAGGCACCCAGTCAGTCAGCCTCAGATGTTCCGATTGTTAGAGACTTCGTAGACGTTTTCCCTGAGGACGTCTCTGGTGTTCCACCTGAGAGAGAGGTGGAGTTTTCCATCGAGCTTATGCCAGGTACGGCTCCGATCTCAAAAGCG
>NC_133323.1:12825538-12827472 GCF_012295235.1 Primulina huaijiensis | reverse complement strand
ACTTTGAAGCAAGCTCTTATCTCAGCACCAGTTTTGGCCATGCCGTCAGGGCCCGGTGAGTTTGTTCCGTATACCGATGCTTCGAAGCTCGGTCTTGGCGCCGTATTGATGCAGCATGGGAAGGTGATAGCTTATGCTTCTAGACAGCTGAAAACTCATGAGAAGAACTACCCTACCCATGATCTAGAGTTGGCCGCCGTGGTTTTTGCTTTGAAGATTTGGAGGCATTATCTGTATGGCGAGAAGTGCCAGATCTTTACCGACCACAAGAGCCTCAAGTATTTCTTTACGCAGAAGGAGCTGAACATGCGTCAGAGGCGTTGGTTGGAGCTTGTGAAGGACTATGACTGTGACATTAGCTACCACCCGGGTAAAGCTACTGTAGTTGCGGATGCATTGAGCAGAAAAGTCGCAGTGATGGCTCATTTGACGATTCAGAGACCTCTTTAGTTTGAGATGCAGAGATTTAATCTGGAGACTTATCCTCGAGGTAGAGTTCCCCGTCTATCTACCTTGACCATTCAGTCTTCCCTTCTAGACCGTATTCGCAGCAGTCAGGCGGCAGATGAGCAGTTGGCCACGTGGAAACAGAGGGATGAGGCCAAGGGCAGTGTATTGTATTCAGTCAGCGATGGTGTTGTGAGATACAGAGACAGGATATGGGTTCCTAGCAGTGATTCTATCCGAGCAGATATCTTATCAGAAGCCCATATGTCGCCGTACTATATTCATCCAGGGCGTACGAAGATGTACAAAGATCTACAGCTATTGTATTGGTGGCCTGGGATGAAGAAAGACATCACACGATTTGTATCCGAGTGTCTGACTTCCTAGTTAGTGAAGGCCGAGCATCAGAGACCAGCAGGTTTGCTCAAGCCTCATCCTATTCCCAAGTGGAAGTGGGAGAACGTTACCATGGATTTTGTGACAGGATTGCCGAAGTCAGCCAGAGGATCGAATGCTACCTGGGTGATTGTAGATCGTCTTACCAAATCAGCGCACTTCTTGCCTATTAAGACGACTTTCACTATGGTTCAGTATGCGGAGTTGTATATCCGAGAGATAGTCCGACTTCACGGAATTCCAGTTTCTATCGTGTTTGACAGAGATCCTCGATTTACTTCCTCGTTTTGGAAGAGTTTGCATTCGACCATGGGTACGAAGTTGCTGTTTAGCATAGCTTTCCATCCGTAGACAGATGGGCAGTCAGAGCGAGTTATTCAGATCTTGGAGGATCTTCCCCGTGCTTGCGTCATTGATTTCTCAGGGAGTTGGGAGTCGAACTTGCCATTGTTTGAGTTCACATACAACAACAGCTTCCAGTCTTCTATTGGTATGGCTCCGTATGAAGCACTATATGGTCGCAAGTGTAGATCTCCTGTTCAGTGGGATGAAGTAGGAGAGAGAGCAGAGTTGGGTCCAGAGATTATACAGCAGACTGTCGATGTAGTAGCCCGGATCCTTGATAGGATGAGCACTGCTCAGAGTCGACAGAAGACTTATGCCGATCAGCGGAGGAGAGATTTAGAGTTTGCAGTGGGCGATCATGTTTTTGTGAAGGTGGCACCCATGAAGGGTGTCATGAGGTTTGGAAAGAAAGGGAAGCTCAGTCCGAGATTCATTGGATCATTTGAGATCCTCGACAGAGTTGGGACGCTAGCCTATCGTGTGGCTCTTCCGCCGAATCTGGCCGGAGTACACAATGTCTTTCACGTCTCTATGCTGAGGAAGTACATGGCGAATCCTTCGCATATCTTAAACTTCGAGCCGTTGCAGCTTACTCCGAACCTATCTTATGAGGAGAGACCAGTTCAGATCTTAGACAGGCAGGAGAAGAAGCTTCGGAACAAGCTGGTTAGGCGAGTCAAAGTCAAATGGCTCAACCATTCAGAGGAGGAAGCTACGTGGGAATCTGAGCCAGAGATGAGGAGTCT
>NC_133323.1:12820842-12824603 GCF_012295235.1 Primulina huaijiensis | reverse complement strand
TAGACATGTAATAGGATGTATTAGGATCACTTTGGTCCATTCATTCGAGCCCCACACCCACTGGAAACAAGAAATGACAGCAGCTTCCCATTCTTGCCATATTGAGTTTCGATTTTCTCATGTTGCTGTCAAAGGGAAATGAATCTGATCTTGGCTGCCCTAAGGGCTTATAGCCATGGTTGGATCACTTTCCTAGCATGTCTAAGACGTGACTAAGTCACCCTTTTGGTGGCTCGGTCCATGGTTACTCGGTTTTCAACTAAAACATCAAGAACAGCCCTTACCCCATTTCGGCCCTTCATTTTTACAGCATGTGTCATTTTTGTTTGGTGGATGGTGTGGATCTTGGTTGGCCTATGGCCCTTAGCCACAGTTCATACCATGCCCCTAGATGTCTAGATCGTGCCATGGTCAATCAAATGGCCACTGGAATGACACGAGACAACAAACGAAGTGGTACACCCCACGCACGCAAGGGTGCTTCTCGGGTGAGAGTTTCGACGAGTTTTTGGTGTGATGCGAATTGTGGCTGGCCTAGGGCCCTTAACCATGGTTTGAATCATTCCTTGGTATGTTGGTAAGAGGTTCTGGTCGGTGGTTCAAGCCCCAATGGCCATTAGCCTCGCAAACGACGCAAGGAAACCAAAGCACAGTTGCTGTATTTTTGGACAGCCACTTGCTGTGACGGTTCAGTGGCTCGTTCGAGTTCTCGGTTGACTTTTAGCCCATGGCCTTGGACTGGACAGTGCCTCATCAAGTTAGGAAGGTCATGGTTTTGACCGTTTGTGATTCGGATCATTTTTGAGGTCGTACGAGAATTTACGGTGCGATGTGCCAAATTAACTCTCGAAAGAGCGTTTCATGTTTTGGCCTCCATTCGCCTAGATTTCGGCCCTCACCATTTTAGGAGCATTATTTGATCATTTTAGAAGTATTTTAATCATGACTACATGATGGTTCAGTGTTGGTTCGGGTTGGCTCGGAGTCATGATTTAATACGAAGTCGGTAGGCGTAATTGTCACATTTTTGAAGGTTATTGTATAGTTTGGTCCCATAAATCTATTGCATATTTTCATGGCATATTTAGGTTGCAGCGAGCCTGGGAGCGATCCAATCCAAGCAGTAAAATGGGTACAGGATATTTAATTCAGTTATTTAATTATATTACGTGCAAAAATACAAATTTTGAGATTTATGCGATATTGCTTGTGGTCACTTTACTATCATGCTTAAGTCCGGTCCCCAGTATCGGCCCGGTCACCAGTTACCGGTCAGTTCAGTTGTTTCACCCAGTACTGTGGCAGTAGTCTGATCAGACGTAAATCCGATCCCCAGTATCGGTCCGGTCACCAGTATCGGTCAGCTCAGTTCAGTTCAGTTCAGGGACCACTTGCGTAGACCATAATCTCACAGAAAATTATTATATGCTATTTCAGTACAGGGCTCCAAGGAGCAAACAGTTTCACTATGATTTTCAGTTCAGCTATGCACGTATTATAATTAATCATGACACGACATTTTACGATATGCCTCATGACATGAAATTTTACTCCCATGCAATTTTACTATATTTACTCGTTATTTACGATATATGCATGTTGAGTCTTTAGACTCACTAGACTTGATTGTTGTAGGTACTGATGATGTCGGGATCGAGGGCGGGGACCAGTGAGCTAGCTCGAGTCGGCAGTAGTGGCACCCGAGGACCTCAGTTTCAGCACTTGCCATTTTGATGCTCAAATATTTTATTAGTTATTGAATACTTTAACTTGTTATTTTGGCAAGTAATAATTTCTTCCGCTGCTGTTTTGAACATTAAATATTTTATCAGTTTTTGGTATGAATGAGGCACTCCATTTATTTTAAAAGAAAAAAAATTTAAATTTTCCGCAAATTTTCAAGTATGGATTTTTAGGCCTCTACAACCGACGTGTTGCTCTTGTCACTGCCTAGCTCGTTTGATCCTTTTGTGGTGAATTTCAATATGAACATGATGGAGCCGACCCTTGAGGAGTTGGTGAACATGCTTGTGACCTTTGAGTCCACCATCAAGAAAGAGAAGGCGGTTCTTTATGTGGGTTCTTCATCTGGTACGAAGATTGATCCACGTGGGAAGCGAAAGAAGCGATCTTTCCAACGTCCCAAGAAGAACGTGCCCTTGAAGAGGCAGACTCCGAGTCCCGCTGTGGCTGCCACACCAGTGAAGGCTGACAAGACTGTTGACATCTGTCACAACTACAAGAAGCCTGGACATTGGAGGCGTGACTGCAGGGAATATCTTGCCCAGAAGAGTTCTGGAAACAGTATGTTCTATATTGAAGTAAACATTTCAATTAACTCTACTTCTTGGGTATTGGATACCGGCTGTGGCTCACATCTCTGTAATGATTTGCAAGTGATGGGAAGAAGTAGGAGGCTTAGGAAAGGTGAGACCGTCTTGAGGATGGGCAATGTAGCAAGAGTTGCTGCCAAGGCCGTAGGAGATGTTTGCTTACTTTTGAACAATGACTTTAAGTTAATTTTAAGAGATGTTTTGTTTGTACCTGAATTGGTGAAAAAAATTGTTTCCATTTCTATGCTAGATAAAGATGGATATTCTTGTTTATTAAGCAAAGGTGTATGCAACATTTACAAGAATGAATGTTTAATTGGTACCAGAGAACTTGAAAACGATATCTACAACTTAAAATTGAAAGATATTACACTAAAAAATGTCCAAGGTATAACAACAACAAACAAGCAAAAACAAGATTCTCTAAATTTGGCACAATTATGGCATGCTTGTTTAGGACATATTTCCCTAAGAAGGATGAACAAGCTAGTGGGAGTGGCATGTTTGATATGTCTGATATTAATGTTCTCACGACTTGTGAATCATGTTTGAAAGGAAAGATGACCAAAATTCCCTTTAAGGGCCATGTGGAGCGAACCAAAAGGTTATTGGATGTGCGGACCCGGGCTCTAACTCAATTCGTTTGGGGATTAGTTGGATCTTTGCTAGAAAATGTGGGTCAAAATTTTGCTTTTAACATTAAATCAAATGTATAAATGAAGCATGAAACTATTCTTTATTCGATTAAACAAACATAATGTACATACAAGTCTGTTTTAGTACAATCATATACTAGTGTTCAGAAAATCCAGTACACGTCAAGTACAAACGACTAGTAATCTGCTATGCCCGAAATCACCACAATGTCTTGATCTCTCATCTTGCTCGCGACCCTGATCCTGCCCCACCTGTCGTTATGTACACATACAGACACAACAACAGCCGGATACTCCGGTGAGAACAAATCCCAGTATAAAACATGTATACATGCATGTCATGCAAGTAAATACAAAATCATAACACATAAATCAGTAATTATGACACACTAGTGAATACAGATAAAACTCTTCAACTCTTATTCTTTGACTCGACTCATATCTAAGTCTAGGGATCCCGGTGTGAATAAGACGTAACAAGTCTCCCACCTACTCTCCCAATCGGGGTGGCGGTACGTCTTATTCCTAGACTTCGGTCATATCTGTATCGAATGTCTACAATCGGAGATGATCTGCTCCTATGCGTCGATACACCGAACGTCTAGTTTGACAATCTGTCAATGACTCCTATCTCAAATGCTTGAATATAAATCTATAAACAAGACATAATCATAATCAAACATAATTAAGAATCTAGTATGTGATTTTGGGAAACTCGTATCCAGTCTGAATCGAGTCATGTCTTCCCGTGTTCACATGAATTATACCTTTC
>NC_133323.1:12816326-12820808 GCF_012295235.1 Primulina huaijiensis | reverse complement strand
GAAAACTCATAACAATCACATAGGGTATCACTTTCTCGATTCGTTTACGTTTCTACGATGTCAATGATCTCGAGAACACATAATTACAAGCATATCAGAATTTCCCCAACATGTAAACTCCCAAACATGCTGAAACTAAAAGATACTTACATCCTTGGATAGCCCTTAATGAGAGGAGTAAGAATCTATGCTTGGATTGAAGTTTGGATGATTAAATGTTGCCCAACTCAAGTATAAGATGGAAGGAACCTTGAAGATTTCTATGGAGTTCTCTCAATTCTTGCCTGCTGAATTCGTGAGGAAATGAAGACACATACACCATATATGCATGGCAAGGGCAAATGGCTTATTCTTTGTTCAACACGTCTCGCGCATATGCGCGACCTCAACCGACGCATATGCGCGAGACCTTCGGTCTCGGCATTTTGGCTGTTCTGCTGCTCGCGCATATGCGCGCACTCTTCTCGCGCATATGCGCGAGACCTACGGTCTCCGCATAATTCAATTCCAGCACCGCGCGCATATGCGCGTCGTTTCTCGGGCATATGCGCGAGGCCTTCGACCTCGGCACATGGAACTCGCGCATATGCGCGCCTGTCTGCCGCGCATGTGCGCGATACCTACGGGATTTCAACTTAGGCTAACTCGTGCATGTCCCATTCTGATCGCGACTTGATCCATCTATAAGCGCTACAAGTCATAATCATCAATCTCAGATTATCAACATAAAATTCTCGGGCATTACAGTTCTCCCCCTCTAAGATATGATTTCGTCCCCGAAATCTCAGGCAATTAATCAAAGCGGGTATAAAAGTAAGATAATCAAGACTAAATAAATACTCACATCAGCGAAATAACTCGGGATATCTCTGTCTCATCTCTGATTCTGTCTCCCAAGTGGCTTCTTCATTGCCATGACGACTCCATTGGATTTTCACCAGTGGAATAGTCTTCGTTCTGAGCTGTTACTCTTTACGATCAAGAATCTGTATCAGCTTTTCGAGGTAACTCAAAGTCTGATCTAGCTCTGCTTCTTCAGGTTGAATGACATGAGAACTATCTGGCATATATCTACGCAACATCGATACATGAAAGACGTCATGTATCCCTGATAGAAAAGGTGGAAGAGCAAGTCGATATGCTCGATCGCCAATCTTTTCAAGAATCTCGTACGTACCGACGTATCGAGGAGACAACTTTCCACGCTTGCCAAATCTGACTACGCCTCTGAAAAGAGAAATCTTTAAGAATACTCTGTCTCCCTGCTCAAACACTAACAATCTACGTCTAATGTTCGCGTACTTCGCCTGTCTATCTTGTGCCGTCTTCATTCGCTTCAGAATTATCTTTACTTTTTCAGTCATCTCACGAATCATATCTGGCCCTAAGTCTGGTACCTCTGAGATGTCATCCCAGTATAACGGAGATCTGCACTTCTTTCCATAATATGCCTCAAATGGTGCCATCTCAATGCTCGTTTGATAGCTGTTGTTGTACGAGAATTCACAAAGAGCTAGTGAATCTTGCCAACTAGTACCAAAATCTAGTACTACAGCTCTCAGCATATCTTCTAAAGTCTGGATAGTCCGCTCTGACTGTCCGTCTGTCTGGGGATGGTAAGCAGTACTCAAATGTAATGTCGTACCTAAAGCCTGCTGCAAACTGTGCCAGAAATGTGAATTGAATCGTGGATCACGATCTGATACGATCGACTTCGGCACACCATGTAATCTGACTACTTCTCGAACATATATCTCTGCCATCTGATCNAGCCCGGAGAGTTACTTCAGAGTTTAGCTATTCCTGAATGGAAATGGGATCACATTTCCATGGATTTCGTCACGAAGTTACCACGATCATCCCGAGGCTGCGATGCGATTTGGGTTGTGATAGATAGATTGACCAAATCCGCATGCTTCATTCCGTACAAGATGTGATACCACCTGTTGTGGGGACCCGGGCTCTAACTCAATTCGTTTGGGGATTAGTTGGATCTTTGCTAGAAAATGTGGGTCAAAATTTTGCTTTTAACATTAAATCAAATGTATAAATGAAGCATGGAACTATTCTTTATTCGATTAAACAAACATAATGTACATACAAGTCTGTTTTAGTACAATCATATACTAGTGTTCAGAAAATCCAGTACACGTCAAGTACAAACGACTAGTAATCTGCTATGCCCGAAATCACCACAATGTCTTGATCTCTCATCTTGCTCGCGACCCTGATCCTCAGAAATATGTCCTGATCTGACCATATAAATCGACTTCTGAACACTCTGATCTGTTCTTTGTGCCTCTTTGATGCGAACAATCAATTCTGGTTCACACTGAATAGTGGCAAGTCGCAACGGTCTACTATCTGTATCAAATGCTAATCCAGAAAAGCAACAATCTTCTATCATATTCGAAACACCCATCGTCGACAAGGATAAGGAACATACCTTTCGACTCAAAGCATCCGCTGCTGCATTCGACTTCCCTGGATAATACTTGATCTCGCAATCACAGTCTTTCAGCAGATCAAGCCATCATCGCTGTCTCATATTCAACTCTGATTGAGAAAACAGATACTTCAAGCTTTTGTGATCAGAGTAGATCTCAAATTTCTCGCCATACAGATAGTGTCGCCATATCTTCAGTGTAAATACGATAGCCGCCAATTCAAAATCATGAATTGGGTATCGAGTCTCGTGTGGCTTCAACTGTCTCGAAGCATAGGCAATAACATGCTGTCGCTGCATAAGAACACATCCTAACCCTCTGTAAAAAACGCGTGCCATGAGTTTGTATGTTTGCCGGATTCATGCAACTATATTATTTAATAATATACATACATGCATACTACTATATATCACATATATCATAATATGACATTCAACAATAAATAAGGATGATCGATATCCAACACTATTAGATCCATGTGAGCCATACATGGATCCAGGTCCAAACCTAGGTGAATGCAAGGATGCAAATGCAACTTATTACAAAAGCTTCCAATATTTTACATGTCTTCATCTTGTGCATCGGGCCCACCATCTTCCAGTCTTGATCTCCCACTATTTCTAATGATTACATTTAAATAGCCATGGCACATAAGGGATACATCTCATGGGGGTGGAAACGGGCCATAAACCAGGCCCACTTTAATAATATCAAATATTAACAAAATGAATAAAAACAGTAAAATATCCTAACATACACCCAACACATTGGTCAAGGCTCTCGATCATCCTTCATGCATTTAATATCAAATATTAACATCAATTAATTAAACAAATTTAATTAACTGATAAATCATATCTAATAATTTTATCACTAACCACCACAATTATTAAAGAATTTAATAAATTAAATAAACACCTTTATTTAATTTCCAATTAAATCAATAATAATTGATTTCTTGTAAAAACTCATTTTTACTATAAATAATTAAAATCATATTCTAATTATTTATTTTACAAGAAAATTATTAATTTTAAAATTCATTTTCAAAATAAAAAGTGAATCAATTTTCAAAAATATCAATTTTGCCCAAAAATTTGAAAAATCAGAAAATTGCACCGTAGGCCCATACAGTTCAAGCCCATCATCCAGCACGCTTCCCGAGATGATCCCGGGCAGCCGCCCTCGCTGCCGTGTGCGTCCCTGCGCGCACGGACTGCTCGGAATAGTTCCGGGCAGATTAAAATTTTTTTTTGTTTTCTAAAAAAATAATTTTGATGGTGCATCTATTTTCTGATAATTTTTTTGTGTGGTTAGAAATAAATTATTCAATATCAAAACCATACGATTTAGAAAAAACCTTGGCTCTGATACCACTGTTGGATCTCGGTTTTCTACGTGCCCAAACGCAGCGGAAGTTTAAAATTTTTATTTTATTTTGAAAACAAAATAATTCTTTTGGACACTCGTATGGTTTTCAGGAATTAAACATGCATAGGATGTTTAAAGAATTATACCTTTGTGAATTAAATCACTGGACTCCAACTAATCCGGTATAAACGGATTAGCTCTTGTTGATTCCCTACGAACTTTCTTCTATGAAATCCTCCTATCAAGTCCACGACTGGATGGTTTATTCCTCTTCCAATTTGCACTAGAAAATAAGGAAGAAGTTTTGCGTAGGAGAGAAATTAATTGAGAGATGGCTCAAATTTTCTTTCAAAAAAATTTTGGCCAATTTTTTTCTTTGAAAGTGAAGTCTAGAAGACCTTGTGTTGTGGTAGGCTAGGGTTTTTAATTAACATGTGTTATTTATAATTAAATAATAACCTAATGACATAATTAACATTAATGGCTTGATTTAATTAATTGGGCTAGTCCAACTAGTTTAATTAATTTAATCAAAGCCTATTCAAACTTTAATTATTTATTATGATGGACTTGTACTCTTACAAACCCATTAAACATGCACACCTTATTTAATTTATTTATTAATAAACTCAACTTTTGAGCTTAATAAATTAAATATATTATA
>NC_133323.1:12815183-12816226 GCF_012295235.1 Primulina huaijiensis | reverse complement strand
ATTTTCTCCAATAATACATGAAATTGTTGGACAACCAGGATCTTTCTATTTTAAACTAGAATTATTTTAAAGAATAGAACTTACTTGTTCAGCCAAGAATGCTTTCTTCTTCACATGCAATTTTTTCTTCACCGTACATAAGTCTTTTAAAAATTTTGCATATGAAGGTACTTGTTTAATAGCATCTAATAATCGAATATTTATCTTTACTTGTTTAAAAACTTCATAGATATCAGAATCATTTTTTTGTTTTTTATGATTTGTTAATGCATGAGGAAATGGTGGAGGTTTATTTGATTCATTTACTATTTCAGATGATTTATCATTCAACATATTATTTTTAGAATTTAAGGTATCATCATTCTCAAAAGTATCAGGATTATCATCCTTACGCTTTGATTTTAAATGATCCTTGTTTTCATTACTATATGAATCATTAACTATTTTACGACTTTTAAGGATAATAACAGATTTTATTTGATCAATTTTTTCATTTTTTAATTCTTGATTTTGATTTTTAGAATTAGGTTGAGGTTGAGATGAAAATTTTCCTTTTTCATAAATATTAAGTGCAGATGCAAATTTTGCAAGAGTTTCTTTCAAATCAGTCATAGATTGACTGTTTTGAATATTGATAGATTCTTGCTTTTGGATAAATGCATGAATAACATCTCCAAAGTTTTTTTCTTGGAGGTGTAACATAAGGAATATAACCTTGATGATTTTGGTTATTTTGAAAATATTGTTGTGAGGGTTGTGCATTATTATCATTCCTCCAACTAAAATTAGGATGATTTTTCCATCCAAGATTATATGATATTGAAAAAGGATCTAATATTGGTTTTTTTATATTTGTTAACATAATTTGCTTGTTCATGGAGACATTCTTTAAATGAAGGTAATGTTGGACAATCTTTTGTAGCATGATCATGTGTATCACATATATGACAAACAATTTCTTGAATACTTTTTAATTGACCACTCTTTTTCATTTCTAATGACTCAATTTTTCTTGCTAAAGATGCAAGTTTAGCTTGAATATC
>NC_133323.1:12768964-12811671 GCF_012295235.1 Primulina huaijiensis | reverse complement strand
ATCACAATGTCCCCTACCAATGAAACATGGTACTCACATCGCAGATACTAGTGTCGAACTCGAGCGGCCTATATCCTTCTTAGCGGCGGCTGAATCGACTAGGAACTGTTTAGAATATACAGTATTCCAAATATGAGTTTCATGACACTCATCATATGAGCATCTCATATTCTTTCTACTATTTGTATATTCAAGGACTTTATCTATGCAACTAGCATGGGTATAAAGATAAAGAAGTGCCAAAACAACAATTTCAAATATTATTAAAATGAAGACTGTTTATACATAGAGTTTCATTGTGAACACTCGGCCAACACTTGGCTCGACGTGCACCTACTCTAACAATCTCCCACTTGCACTAGATCCAACTGCCCATATGCTTCAAACCCATCGATTCGTGATGCTTCTCGAATAATGGTCCAGGCAAAGGCTTAGTTAGCGGATCAGCAACATTATCTGCGGAGCCAACTTTGTCAATCGACACTTCTCCTCTTTCCACAATCTCTCGGAGGATGTGGTACTTTCTCAATATGTGTTTGGATTTCTGATGAGACCCTGGCTCCATTGCTTGAGCAATGGCTCCCGTGTTGTCACAAAACACCGGGACAGGAGCAACGCCATTAGGAATGATGCCCAACTCTTGGACGAAATTCCTTATCCAAACAGCCTCCCTTGCTGCAGCTGATGCAGCAATGTATTCGGCCTCAGTGGTGGAATCCGCAGTACTGTCTTGCTTGGAACTCTTCCAAGAGACAACAGCACCATTGAGCATGAATACAAACCAAGAGGTTGACTTTGAGTCATCGATATCGCTTTGGAAGCTAGAGTCGGTATAGCCTTCCAATTTCAGTTCTCCACCCCCATAGATCAAGAACAACTTATTGGTCCTTCTCAAATACTTGAGGATGTCTTTCACAGCTTTCCAGTGTGGAAGACCTGGGTTCGATTGATATCCACTCACTACACTTAGTGCAAAAGTCACGTCAGGACGTGTAGATATCATCCCATACATTATGCTACCAATTGCAGATGCATAAGGAATGCTTGTCATCGCCGCTATCTCTGCATCAGTCTTGGGAGACATAGACTTGGATAGGGACACGCCATGACACATTGGTAGATGTCCCTCTTTTGGACTCATCCATCGAGAACTGCTTCACGATGGTATCAATATATGTGGACTGAGTGAGACCAAGCAATATTCTCAATCTATCTCTATAGATCTGTATTCCCAATACAAAAGATGCTTCACACAAGTCCTGCATCGAGACTTACTTGCTAACCATATTTTAGTTGATGGAAACATTCCTACATCATTCCCAATGAGTAGAATGTCATCAACATAAAGTACCAGGAATGTCACAGCACTCCCACTGACCTTCTTATACACACAGGGTTCCTCAGGATTCTTAGTAAAACCAAACTCTTTGATTGTACTATCGAATCTAAGGTCCAACTCCTAGATGTCTGCTTTAGACCATAAATAGATATCTGAAGTTTGCATACCATATGCTCACTTCCGATAGATGTAAACCCTTCAGGTTGAGACATGTAAATCTCTTCCTTAATATCCCCATTAAGAAAAACTGTCTTGACATCCATCTGCCATATCTCATAGTCGTAACATGCAGCTATGGCTAGCAATATCCTTATCGACTTGAAAATTGCAACTGGAGAAAAGGTTTCCTCAAAGTCAACTCCTAGTCTTTGAGTATATCTTTTTGCCATCAATCGTGCTTTAAAGGTCAATACCTTCCCATTCGCCCCAAGTTTCCTCTTGTAAATCCATTTACTCCCTATGGGAACAGTTTCCTCAGGTGGATCCACTAGATTCCACACTTGGTTCGAATGCATGGAATTCATCTCAGATTCCATTGCTTCAAGCCACTTGGATGAATCGGCATCAGATAACGCTTCCTTGAAAGTCCTTGGATCACATCCATGGATAGGCTCATCATGGCCCTCTTCAAGAAGCAGACCATACCTCATAGGTGGTCTCGAGACCATCTCGGATCTTCTAGGAGCTTGTATCTCCTCTCTTGGCTCTTCTGGTGTGGGTTCTACAATTGTGGGTGTCTCTCGAATCTCTTCGAGTTCTATCATCTCCCCTTTTCTATCCAATAGAAATTCCTTTTCCAAAAAGGTTGCATTCCTAGAAACAAACACCTTTTGATATGAATCTAGCCAGCCATTATGCGTTCCAAGAACCAATCCCGAGAGGACGCTTGACGATGTTGAATGTTGTCCTTCATCCAACCAATGAAAGCTTGGAAACAAGGCTCGAGGGGTTCGGGTTGCATAACAATCAAGTAGAGGATGAATTGGAAGCTTGCGTCTTAGCGTGTTGCGGGAAGCGCCTCGCGCTCGAGCGGTCACATTTTACCTCCCGAGCGCGAATAGTACAGAACTCTCGGCGCTCGAGCAGGCAAATCCTACCGCCCGAGCGCGAGCATTTTCGAGAAATATTTTAATTTCTTATTTTAGAGTTTTAATTATTTTTGCAACTAGATATTGTTATCTTTAAACATGCAATTTTCTATATCTAGGTTTTAGTTATCTATATTTAAGCTAGAATATCATGTAAACAATTTAACTTTTGTTCATTATTGATTTGATATCAAATTGTGAGATTTTCTCTCAAACGAAAGCGAGAGCTTTTATACACTTCGGTGTTTTCAAAATCGAACTTTCAAAGGTGGATTCTTTTGTTCGTTCGTCTATCGATTTTCACGAGGGTTGCCAAGGACGGGTTCTTTGGAGGTTCTCTTGAACGCGATTGTTTCTATCGTTGATTAATTGTTGCTAGATCGCGTGATCTAGAGGCGATTATCACACCTATCAATTACTTGTTTCAAAGATCGGGACAAATCAAAGATCTCGTGAACGGGATCGTATCACCTTTGTTTCTTGGGTATAATTGAAATAGTATCAAATTGAATTCCTTGGATATCCCACAAAGTAACATAAAATAGATCGACTATTCAATTTATCTCCCACTACCTGCTTCACATAAGCAGGGCACCCCCATATTCTAAGATAAGAATATTTGGGAGGCTTACCCATCCATATCTCATATGGAGTCTTATCAACTGCCTTTGAATAGACATTGTTCAACAACAGTGCCGCTGTCTCAAGCGCGTATCCCCAAAAGGATGGTGGCAACTCCGTGAACCCCATCAAAGACCGAACCATGTCCATCAAAGTCCGATTACGATGCTCCGAAACACCATTCAACTATGGTGTAGCGGGCAGAGTCCACTGCAAGAGAATCCCATTCTCCCTAAGATACTCTTGGAACTCGGCACTCAAGTACTTACCACCTCGATCTGATCGAAGTGTCTTGATTCTTCGTCCCAATTGTTTCTCTACTTCACTTCTGAATTCTTTGAACCTTTCAAAGGTTCAGACTTGTATTTCAGCAAATACACATATCCATACCTCGAAAAGTCATCGGTAAAGGTGATGAATTAGGCATGTCCATGCTTAGTGGTGATGCTAAGCGGACCGCACACATCGGTATGGATAAAATCCAATAACCCTTTGGTTCGCTCCACATGGCCCTTAAAGGGAATTTCGGCCATCTTTCCTTTTAGACAGGATTCACAAGTCGTGAGAGCATTAATATCAGACATATTAAACATGCCCTCTCCCAATAACTTGTTCATCCTTCTTAGGGAAATATGTCCTAATCGAGCATGCCATAATTGTGCCGAATTTAGAGTATCTTGTTTTTGTTTGTTTGTTGTTGTTATTGCTTGGACATTTTTTAGTGGAATATCTTTCAATTTTAAGTTGTAGAGATCGTTTTCAAGTTCTCCAGTACCAATCAAACATTCATTCTTGTAAATGTTGCAAACACCTTTGCTAAATAAACTAGAATATCCATCTTTATCAAGCATAGAAATGGAAATAATGTTTTTCACCAAATCGGGTACAAACAAAACATCTCTTAAAATTAACTTAAAATCATTGTTCAAAATCAGGTAAACATCTCCAATAGCCTTGGCAGCAACTCTTGCTCCATTGCCCAGCCTCAAGAAGGTCTCACCTTCCCTTAGTCTCCTACTTCTTCCCATCACCTGCAACTCATTACAGAGATGTGAGCCACAGCCGGTATCTAATACCCAAGAAGTAGAGTTAATTGAAATATTTACTTCGATATAGAACATACCATTTCCAGAACCCTTCTGGGAAAGATATTCTTTGCAGTTACGCCTCCAATGTCCAGGCTTCTTGCGGTGATGACAAATATCAACAGTCTTATCAGCCTTCAATGGTATGGCTGCCACAGCGGGATTCGGAGCTTGCCTCTTCAAGGGCACGTTATTCTTGGGACGTTGGAAAGAACGCTTCTATCCCTTCCCAGGTGGACCAGTCTTCGTACCAGATGAAGAGCCCACATAAAAAACCGACTTCTCTTTCTTGATGGTGGACTCAAAGGTAACAAGCATAAGGGTCGGCTCCATCTTGTTCATATTGAAATTCACCACAAAAAGATCAAATGAGCTAGGCAGCAATAAGAGCAACACGTCGGTGGTCAACTCCGAAGGCAACATCAGATCCATGCCAACGAGCTTGTCCACGAGCCCAATCACCTTTAGGCCATGCTCATGGACCGAGGCCCCATCTCGCAAGCGCAAAGTGATTAGCTCCTTGACGGTAGCATGCTTAAGAGGACGTGTTTGCTCTCCAAAGAGCTCCTTGAGATGCAAATGAATGTCAGCAGCAATCTTTGCATCTTTAAAACGCCTCTGCAGCTCATCATTCATAGAAGCCTGCATATAACACTTGGCTTTCAAGTCATGGTCACACCATTCCTGGTAAGTCTGCACTTCCTCAGGAGTGCAGTCAGTCGGAGCCTCAACAGGGGGCGACTCAGTCAGTGTATATGCTATCCTTTCCGAATTCAAGACGATTTTTAGATTCCTTAGCCAATTGAGGTAATTAGGTCCGGTTAAAATATGTTTGTCGAGTATAGCAGACAACGGATTGTGAATCGAAGACATTGTCAAATTTTGTACTGAAAAGTAAAACAGATAAATGTTAATGAGTATTTTAAATATTTGGTAAGATATAAAGTATGGACTTTTACTTTATAAATATTTACTCCCACTGTTTTGACATCTTTCACTACCCTCTAGTGAAAACGAGAAACTCCTTTCCCCAGTAGGTACGCAAGGTCCAATTAGCGAGTTATGATCCCGAATAATATCAGCCAATCAAAATTCCTAAAAGGTAGTTTCCAATTGCATCTCCATGCAACCCTCTCCGTAAACTTTTGTCTCACGTTTGATTAAGACCCAATAATATGACGTCGTTCATCTTTACGTGTCAAGCCTTACCCATCGATGTTGAACCTTAATGGACGGTCGCCATGAGTTTCCTCAATAATATGAGCCGAAATCATTGGAGTTCCACGTAGTTCACACCACCATGTCAATGGATGTCACAGCTTTCCAGTGTCCAAGGCCCCCCCAATAATATGAGCCGAGCCCCAAACACGGGTAGCGTTCATCATGCACCCATTGTCGATGGAAGACATGGAAATTGTAAACACCCATATAATTCCTCTTTTCGGGCTTGATATTAATTTTGAATCTTATTCAAAATGAGGGTTTTTTAATTTTGAAAGGTCTCATCATTAATTTTATTTTAAAAGCTCGCCATGTTTGATCGTATGATTGCCGGATTCATGCAACTTTGTTATTATCATAATAATAACGCACATACTCATTATTTATAACATATCATGCATATATTATAAACAGTAAACAAAACAAGGATGATCAATCGCCCCAAACTAATGGCCCGTGTGAGCTAAACACGGGCCTAGGTCCAATCCTAGGGAAATGCATGGGATGAAAATGCAACTTTTACATAAGCTTCCAATATTTACATTTCTTCGATCTTCATAATCATCAAGGCCACCATCTTCCTATCTTGATCTTCCACTATACTAATATTTACAAATAAATATCCATGGCAAATAGGGAAACATGTCATGGGGGTGGAAACGGGCCATAAACCAAGCCAATTTATAAATTGATAATTATTACAATCATTCAACACAAAATATCCTAGCATACACCTAGCAAATTGGGCTTGGGCTTTTGATCATCCTTCATGCATAATATCACATATAATACACCATCAATTAATTATCACAACAATCAATTGATCCAATATTATATATCTTGATCCAATCACTAACCGCCACGATTATAAACTAAATTAACAAAGTATACAAACTCCTTTGTCTACTTTCTAATTAATTTATTGATACGAATCCTCGTACGATGAAAAGCAAACGAGATTAAATATGAATCGCGTCCTCAATTCTATAACGAACAAGGATCGTTGTTACGATGTCCCGATCTTTTGATTCAAGGAATTACGTGATATTCACCCCTAAACGACGCGATTTAGTAATAAACAATCACAAAAGAAACAATCGAAACTTAATCGAACCTTCAAAGAACTCGTCTTTGACAATCCGCGCAAGACACGATCGACAAACGCCACAAAGTTAAAACTTTGATAAGTTTGATTTTTGAAAACAAAGCTAAAGCCTTGAAAGTTGAGAGAAAACTCAAAAATTTTGATAAACTCAATAATAATCTTCATAATGTTCCAATTTTCGTCCATAATATTGTGTACAAATCTAAAAGATACTCAAAATCAAGTTACCAAGATAATTAGGATTTTTAACAAGGAAACTAGATTTTCTTCTGGCAGCAGGCGCGCTCGGGCGGCAGAATTTGACCGTTCGAGCGCCAGGTCTTATGGCTGTTCGCGCTCGGGCGGTAGAAAATGACCGCTCGAGCGCCGAGTGTTCTGGAAATCACCTCTTGGTCAGTACGTTTGGTGCTCGGGCGGTAGTATTTTACAGCTCGGGCGCGGGTCATTCTGGATGTTTTCTTCGTTCATCAATTGAATGGTGTTCTTATGACTCCCAAACTTAGTCCTATGCATCACGAACCCTTCAGCACTCTGCACCTTGCTTGTAAGTCCTTCTTTATTGCTCATAAGCCCTTGTAGTGCCTCTTTGAATTTCTTTAGCCGTCCTCTCGTGATTGGTCCCTCCGGCAACTCTAAAGGATCCCACGCTTTCCTTGGAGCTTGACCACCCGTGTTCGCATCATTTATTTATAACCAAATTTCTTGTAAATCACAATTTACTATAAATAATTAAAGTCCAACTTCAATTATTTATTTAATGAGAAAATATTTGCAACTTATGTAAATTTAAACTTAAGGGCCCAAGAAATCATTTTCACCAAAAACATTTTGGCCCATTTAAATTTCACAAATATGTTAGCCATCTAATGGCCCAACAACTTCAAGGCCCATGACACTTTGATAATCCAAAACACTTTTGGAAACCCTAGTCGTCATCACCGTCGTCAGATTCCGGCCAAAATTTTTTTTTATTATTAAAACAAGGGGCTGTTCGGGCAGCCCGAGCTGCCCGAAATGGGCAGCAACATGCTGCCCAAAACCGCCACAGGACGACCTCGATTTTTGTTGCGAAAATTCATCTCATGCTGTTAGAAATCGACATCAATATAATATCAAGTATATGCTACACAAAATAGTATCCTTAGCTATGATATCAAGTATAATATCAAGGTGCCCGTATGCGCAACGGAAGTTTCAAATAAATTTTTTAGCAAGAAAACCGAACACCTTAAGCCTATAATGTGTAGCAAATACGAAAACACACAAATGTCATACATAGGGTGTTTAAGAAATATACCTATCAATCTTAAAAGATTGATGTTTGGCTCCAACTAAGTTGTAAACAACTTAGCTCGTGAAGAAAGACAATCTACAAGCTTCTCCTTTGAGCACTCCTTGCTCAAAAATTAAGCCCACCACCAACGAGGTAGATCCCCTCTAATTTTGCACTAGAAAAATTTGAGGATTTTTTCGCAGGCAGCGCGCTGGGGCGGTGAAGTTTGGCCGCCCTAGCGCGAGGCGTTTTGGAATCCTGCACTTCGGATAGAATGTTTGGCGCAAGGGTGGTGAAATTTGGGAGCTCGCGCTAGGGCAGTAATGTTTGGCCGCTCTAGCCCGAAAGCTGCTGGTCCGGAGTCATTTTCTTCGTATCTTGGCACTTGAACAGCCTTTCACTGACTCCCAAACTTGCTTCCGTGAATCACTAACCCCTCGGAACTTGGCTCCTTGCTTGCAAGCTCTACTTGATTGCTCATGAACCCTTGCAATGTTTCTTTTAATCTCTTCAGTCGTCCCCTCGTAATGGCCCCTCCGGCAACTCTAAAGGATCCCATGCCTTCTTTGGAGCTTGGCCTACCATGTTTGCATCACTCTCCTTTGTTCTCAGTTACTCATCAAATGGCACTCAGTTCATATCTTTAAGTTTGATCATTGAAAAGGTTCAAAGAAAGGGTGGGCTATTGATAAAAAATCGATTCCAAACCACAGTGCTAGCAGACAAAAAAAACCTCTTTACTTTTCTCCAGCACTCCCGTACAGTAAAGGGCAGCCACAGGTAATAGGAACTAGTCTCTAGTAGTGGAATAAAAACCTGTTTGTAGCCAACTAGTTTACGTAATGTGATATCTATCATCACATCACAAAACAATAGTGAAAAAGGCACACTTTTTGAGTGCTTGAGCCTTAGTATCAAATAGGGTTCGTTCTACTATCTCTTCTGCCGGTAAGCAATCTTCATGTTCTGAGTCTACATCCGCATTGAAAGTCTAAAGACCGTCTCCTGGCCTTCAAGCTCAATGGAATCTCCGATCGGGCTAACTCTGTCTCCAATTCCTACTTTTATGGATTCCGATTCTCAGCTTTAGAAAGAAAAGGAAGAGGATTTTGTTCAACGTCTTGCTGGAAAGACCTCTTAAACCCATCTTGGACCATATTCCCATTCTCCTAGCAAAAAAGGCAAGGGGCGTAGCGGATCGGTTTTATGTACCAAAAGTGTCTGCGCTTGCAAATGCAGAGACCAAAGGGATTGTCATTTTGTTCCCTTCGACATTGGCCAGAAATTAGATTATTGAAATTTCCCGCATCAATAGCAGTATTGGATAGAAGAAGGTTTAGTCGGAATGTCTTGGCAAGAATGCCTTGTTCTGTAGCAAAATAATAGGCTACCGATGGACCAGAATTGGGGACATAGACGGTGAGTTGCCTTACCGATGAATTTGATTGGACAGTAATTGTGCAAGACAAGAAATCGAACGCAAGCTATAGCTAATAGCTATGAATCCTATACTAGACAAGAAATCGAACGCAAGCTATAGCTGTCGTTCATGTTACCTCCTTTCTTCCATCTCGTTGGCAGGCAGGAGACTGCATTCAAGGGGTTTTTCTTTCTACAAAAGAAAGAGCGTTTGTTCCCCTTTGTTGACAAGGAAGCAAATACCAATAGCCGGTCAGTCAGGTATTGATGTTGTCCAGCGGGCCTTTAGATTGATATTTCTGGCTTTGCTTTTCCTATACGGAGAAGGCCGTAAGGCTTCAAGGAAGCCAGTGCTTTACCCGACTTGTTGCTTTGCTCACTCCTTTTGGATCGCCTTCGCTCTGTCAATCAACTTCCTGCTCTCAGTCAGTCCAGGCCAAGGGTAAGACAAACAGTGCAAAGGGCAATCTCGTTCAGCTTTCCAGTATAGTTCTTCGCTCGATATGGTTCCACTCAGGGCATTCCTCGGATTCTACTGAGACTTGAATCGGGCTGCTCAAGCAGTTAAGTCATGATATGAATCTGGCCGGGCATGGCGTTCAAATGATTGGTAGGATCGTTGTGCGAGTGTTACACGCAGTGGGAAACAGAAGCCTCCGCGCCCGAGCGGTCAAATTCTACCGCCCGAGCGCCAAAGTCACTGTCCCGAACGTGAACTCCAGAAGCATCGGCGCCCGAGCGGTAACATTTTACCGCCCGAGCGCTACCTGTCCAGAAGAGCTCGCGCTCGAGCGGTAGAAACCCGCGCCCGAGCGCCGCCCAATCGCGAGAAAATCTTTAGTTTCCTATTTTTGGAGTCCTAATTGTTTTGGTAATTAGATTTTTCACATCTTTTTGATTTTGTAACAATATATGGACGAAAATCCATCATTGTAAACATTGAATTATTGAGTTTATAAAAATTTTCTTTGAGAATTCTCTCAAAAACAAGCTTAAGTTTCGTTATAACTTTTGCGTCGTATCAAATCAAACTTATCAAAAGATTTATCTTTTGTGGCGTTTGTTAATCGAATATCACGAGGGTTGCCAAGGACGGGTTCTTTGGAGGTTCTCTTGAACGCGATTGTTCCTATCGTTGATTAATTGTTGCTAGGCCGCGTGATCTAGAGGCGATTATCACACCAATCAATTACTTGTTTCAAAGATCGGGACAAAAATCAAAGATCTCGTGGGCGAGATCGTATCAAGTCAACTAAGGCGGTCTTAGGCATTCCAGACTAGATTTCACCTATCACTGACAAATATACACCAAACCTTTGAAGGATGAGACTCAAGTTCGCCATTACTATTATTTATAGGCTTTCAGTCTCCTCAGAAGTCCGCTCTTCTATCTTCACAGAATTCACCTGGGGTCTCTTACTCACCTTCGCGTCTAGGTCATGATGTCTTTATTTACGATGATTCAATCAAATGTTCAATCGTCTTGTTTTTCTGAATCAATTCTTCTAGGCCTAACTACGGGATTGGAAGAAGGGGCTTTCACCCAAATGAATTAGAGTTTGTTCCTCCGAACTGTGTCATTCTCAAAGTATGGCACAACACTCTGTCAAAAACACAAGGCGGGAGTGCGTCGAACCATGAGTTGACCAAGGGACGTGAACCTTGGGGAAGGAAGAGGGAGGAACTCTCGGGGCCAATTGTTGCTGGATCTTGCAAGATCAAGCGCACTTCGCCTTCGCTATTCTTTACTTCTCCTGTCCACTATGGCTGAATTCAAACTAGACTTTGAGTTCATCTTTTAATAACATAAAAAAAGCATTCCACAGTCGTAGGTACCGACACCGGTTTAGTTACCATAGCCGTAGTCTTTTAGCGGACTCAAGGTGACTTCTAACCAAGAGTTCCTCAGAGCACACAATAAAGAGTGCCTCAAGCAGCCCGATTATGGTACTTCTAGTAGAAGTAGTAGTAGCAACAAACTAATTCTTCGACCCCAACTCTTTGTCCGAATTGTTGGCGGCGCTTTCCGAAGGCGATGAAGGATGATATTGCAAGTGTTCCACTCTCTCATCTACAACAGTGGATCAACCCATTTTCCAAACTTCAAAGTATTTTACAAAATAAAACTTGCTTGAAGGGCCCCGTCTCGTGGAAGAATATTCAACTTCAAGCACTTTCGCTCTGGAAACCTCTTTTTACCGGGCTCGGCCGGTTGCCTTTAACGATTTCTTCGGAAATGGCTCCAAATCGGGGGTACACCGCCTAGCTGCTAAGACCACCGGAGCGGGTAATGGGACTGGGGGATACGATCGAGAAAGATATGACTTGTCCCATGTTACATTACAGCTTGGGTTCCCATGCGTTAACCCAAATCAAACGCATGAAATGATTTCCGAAGCCTTCAGGCAACCTGACGTCTTCCATCCTCTCAAGCTCTAGCCAATCGAACAGTAGCTTTGGCAGTAATGCTTGGCGTTGTACTGCTACTATCCCCTCTCCACCTACCAGCGACCTCAAAAATCCAATCTACAGTGGCCCAACCCAGAATCGATTTTATAACCACTGTTCAACATCACCTTAGCAACCATCATGCTATTGGCGGAAATCTGGGGTCTTGATGGAATTGATATTTTTACGACATAATTTGCTTGAACAAGTTCGAATGCATTTCATGCTTAGGGAATTTGTCGTTCTCCACGTCTATGTAAGGAATTGATGGGGATCGGAAGACTGTAAGTTATTCTTCTACATGAAATGTTACCAAATGATCTCGAATGATGTATTTGATTTTCTGATGAAGGCTTGAGGGGACCGCCCTTACAGAATGAAACCATAGACGTCCTAGGATAAATTGTATCTTTCGGTTCAGAACTTGAAATTACACCTCGAAAGTGTAAGGCCCTATTTCCATTGGTAAATCGAAGTCACCGAGAATCTGCCTCTTCAGCCCATCAAAGGCACGAATTGTAATGTCACTGGAGCGGATGGTTGACTGATCAATTCCTAACTTCGTAATAGTGACCCATGGACATACGTTGATGGTTGAAGCATTATCGATCAGCACTCTTGCTACCACCATTTCATTGAACATTACTTGGATATGTAAGGCCTTATTGTGTCTCGTACCCTCAGGTGGGAGCTCATCATCAGTAAATGAGATAATGTTTGAAGCAAGGACCTGGCCTACCAGATGCTCAAATTTCTCAAGAGAGATCATCAGGAGATTGGAAGGGTTCTCGATCATCATCTTGGCAACCAGATAGCTGGAAATGCACCATGTCTGGTACTTCCTCGCTTGCTTCCCAATGTGACGCCCTGATTTTTACATTAGTGGACGGACACCGTCCAATCCGTCAATCGCTTCTCTTTTCTGGATTTTGAATTCCTTCCTTATATTAAGAAAAAATCGATTATTAGGTGCTCTCTCTCTTACTAGCTCACTGCTTTAGCGCATTTCCCTCTCTTCGCACTATTGCTTACTTCGCCATAGGTCGGTATTAAGAAGCTTGATAACCATGTGTAACAGGCCTCCGAAATGAGATAATGGTGATTGCTAAAACTCGGACTTCGGAAGCTTCGTTTGCACGATCATTGCATTTGTATTCATCCGGAAAGGAAGAAGAGCTGGTGGTATTTTGCTTTGCTGGACTAAATAGGTAAAGATTTTTGAATCCCTTTTAATATATAAGCAAGCCATTCATGTTCTTCTTTCTGAACCAAATCAAGATCAATGGTAACCCTTTGGGGTTTATGCAAGTGTCCAATATCTCCGACATCAATTTTTTTTTTTGTTTCAGGTTAATAGAGGTAGATGGCGGTCGGCGTCAATTACTACTTAATCTGAAAAGTGCGGAGGTTCGATCCCTCGCTTTCTTCAAATGAGAAAAAGGAGACTATGGCCCAATGCAACTTCTTTTACCTCGGCTTCTCTTGTTCAAAAATAACTTAGACCATTTTTTTTATTGTAGGACTATTCCGAACAATGGGTGGCAACATTCTACTATGCCTACGCTTCACTTCAGCCAGAAATTCCTCATCATCCTCGTTCTCACATTTAATAGAAAGAGTTGTATTCTTAGCCGCTTTGATACGCCAGAGTAAGCGCCACATTTCGGACTGGTGTATCCAGCCGGTCCAACAAAGTGGACACACGAACTACCGATAAGGAATTATCCACAGAGTTGAACAAGATAGCAAGGGTATGGACCATGATAGCCTGTAGAGTATATCTATCTAACTCATTAATCAACATCTTCTCATACTCAGTTAGAAAACATTTATTCTTTAAATGTTCCTTATTTGTTATTTTATCTGGAGCACATAATAGTTTCTTTCATAATATCATAACAGCTTTTAAAAAGATTATTTGTGTTGAACTCCATTGTAAATGCAACAATATATCATCTGTTTTAGCCATATCCGCATACTCGTCCAATAATAGTTGAACCTTAGATTGGTATGCAATGGTATTACAGCTGTTATCCTTTATCATATTGTTAATAATGGAACTTGGACCTAACTCAACCCCAAAAGCTAGCTCAAGGGGGGGTAATTGTCCAAGTCCATATATGCAACATCCAGGCATTGTACCCAACCGATGTGGGACAACTAACACACCCTCCTCACGCCCAGGAATGAACATCTGGAGCGTGGAGTTTTACAAATGATCTAATTATGGTAGAACTGGTGGCCTAACTATAGGAGGTCCAACACATAACGCTAGAACCTGAGCTCTAATACCATGTTAAGATTGGAACTTGGACCTAACTCAACCCCAAAAGCTAGCTCAAGAGGGGAGGATTGTCCAAGTCCATATATGCAACATCCAGGCATTTTACCCAACTGATGTAGGACAACTAACACATATGCTTAGATTTCAAACACAAGCATAGGTAGAAGTCATATGGAAAACCTATTCCAAAGAACCATACTTCTTACCCACTAACCGCAGCATTTTCGAGGAGAGTGTTCGCTTGATGCTCAACCGATATTATGGCGATGATTTCAATCAGATACTTTCTTTTTGAATCTCTTGTGTTAGTATACAAGGTCAGAATTCAAGGTTCTTTTCCGATGTTATCATGGAATTGGAAAGAATGACGCGGCTGACGCCAAGGTAACAGAGGAAGAAATAATTCGAATGGGCACACGGATGTAGCTGAAAGAAAGGTGAACCGGGTAACCAAAAGTCGTGATTAGAATAAAAAAGGCACTTCACTGGGATTGTATTCTTTTCCCAGAGGTCCTGGTTCAAATCCAGCTTTTGACAGAAAGAAACCGCTCATGAATAGAATAGGATCAAAGGAAAGATACAGCAATCCTCATACCAAAGAGTAGTAACATATCCCTTCTATAATAATAGTACTCTCAGTTCTATAGGCAGCATCTCACTGTGACAAAAATCTCGTGCTTCTGGGCGATGGTTCCACTGCTAGATAAACAACTCGGAAAAGTTTTGTTCGTCGACAGCAAACGAAGGATGGCCTCGGTTACACCAAAGGACACCACACCTGAAAAAACTACACTTCGGACTCGATTTTGTTAAATAAAAAATATCGTATAGAGAACAAAAACATTACTTGGCGAAAAAAATAACTTACTGAGTCTTCTGTTCATTAATGCCCCATAATTCCCATGTCTTTCTTGGTTGGACCAAGTCAATTCCCATCTTCCTGAATTGGGAGACCAAGTCTCTCTTGGGGGAGTAGAGCAGTCAAAAAGTGAACTAGTTAGTATACCCAATGGATTCTTTCTTCTTTCTTGGCTCTTTTTGCTTCTGATAGATGGAAATATTTATTTGCAGTGTTAGATTTAGGGTTCGGCGCCTACTTTCTTCTTGACCAACACAACCAAATCGTTGGGGGAGCCCTTCTCCTGGACCTCCAAAGTCTCGAAGAACTATGTATTACAATTGTACAAGTCCTCATGCTCTCTTTGACTACCCTTGGTGAAAGCCCGCCAATAGGGTACACTTGGGAATAGCTTGCCTAGGAGATTCATAAAGAGTCAGATAGCATGGAACTAATCATTTGCTTGATAGAAAAATTGCCGAAATTGAACATTTAAAATGAGGTAACCCAACATGCTTTTCTCATTATTATGAAATAATAGTTTCCTCATTGACCCGACCCTGAACGTCCCTGGATTTTTTCGGGTGTAGAATGACGTTCGTACTTGAGTTTTAACATTTGTATTTCTTAATCATTCTACATTGCCGAAATGGATCCTATCAAATATTTTACATTTTATATGATCATCTCTATTTCAGGTATTCGGGGAATCATCCTTAATAGATAAAATATTCCAATTATGTCAATGCCAATGGAATCAATGTTATTAGCTGTGAATTCGAACTTTTTGGTATTTTCCGTTTCTTAGGTATTCGCTGTGCGAGCGCATCCGATTCTAAAGTCCTTTCCTAAATCACTTCCCGTTTAGTTGCTGAAAGATAGAGAGTTGTTTTTCTAAATGAGATTAAGTTCCACGAATATGCAGGCTAGAAAGATGATATTTGCTGCTATTCTATCTATTTGTGCATCAAGTTCGAAGAAGATCTCAATCTATAATTAAGAAATGATAGTAGCTCATTGTTTTATAGGCTTTATCATATTCAGTCGGAAGAGTTTAGGTAAGACTTTCAAAGTGATTCTCGACGGGAGAATCTAGGCCATTCAGGAGGAATTGCAGCAAGTCCTCAATCCTAACGAAGTGGTTCTTCTGGAATCCAATGAACAATAACGATTACTTAGGATCATCTTGCAAATTTGTGGCACCGCAGAAGAATCATTACCAATGGCACGCTGTTCGCCTAAGTGCGAAAAGACAATGAAAGCTTTCTTATGCCGAAACCTAAATGTTAAGTCAGCAACACTTCCAACTGCCATGTCACACCCTATTTCTATACTTGACATGATTACCTTAATCAAAATATGATTAATGATATATCCTTATTATTAAGCAATTCAATTTGATGCGAACACAGGTGGTCAAGCTGCCAGGAAAGCATGAGATCCTTTAGAGTTGCCGGAGGGACCAATCACAAGAAGACGGCTAAAGAAATTCAAAGAGGCACTACAAGGAGTAATGAGCAAGGAAGAAGGGCTTGTGATGCATGGGTGTACGTTTGGGGGCCAAAAGAACATTGTTCAAGCAATAATCAAAGAAATACAAATCCAGAGCCTACAGGGACCTGTACCAGGGTCCGTGTCAAGTACAATCAAGGTTGAGAAATCCAGTGCCTACACGGACCCTAGCACGGACTTGTACACGAGGTCCGTGTCCTATACATCCGAGATGGAGAATTCCAGTGCCTATACGGACCCCCTTCAAGACCTCTACACGGGGTCCGTGTACCTTCGCAGATTTGGTGCAGAATTTTTCTTAATTTAGAGTTTTCTTTATCCTGGTAACTAGATATTGATATCCTTTTGATATGTAAAGATATTAGGCACGAAAATTAGCACACACAATTCAGATTTTATCAAGTTTATACATACTTTTGAGTTTTTTCTCTCAAAACTTCTGCAAGGCTTTGCTTTGTATTCATCAAAAATCAAACTTATCTAGATTCATTCTTGTGGCGTTTGTCGATTGATTTCATACGGATTGTCAAGGAAAAGTTCTTTGAAGGTTCGTCTGATTTTTCAATTGTTTTAGTCGTGAATACTTGTTGCTAATTTTTAATTTAGAGGTGAATATCACACACCCATTCTTAATTCAAAAGATCGGGACAACAAACAATCCTTGTTCGTTATCGAATTGAGGGCGCGGTTCATATTCAATCATATTTACTATTCATTCGTACGAGGATTCGCATCATTTAGTATCAGAGCCATGTTTGATTGATTCGAGTGAGTGTTCTTCGCACCCGTTCAATTTTCGGATTTACTATTCATGAGATTTACTGTTCACAAAAAATGCTGTTAACAAGTTACTGTTCACCCGAAATGTTGTTCATGACTTTTCACTGTTCACGAGTACTGTTCGCGAAAATACTGTTCACGGATTTTACTATTCATTGAATTTACCGTTCATGAATTTTCGAAAATCATGCGCTTCTTCTGAATTGTTCTTGGTGGATCTAGTTTAGTCGTTGATAGATCTGATATTGAGGAAAAAAAAGAGTGAGAGGAGAATCTCGACAAAAAAAAAAGTAAATCGAGTTTGTGTACAAAAAAAACAGAAGGGGTACAATATGCTTGATAGTCAATTTTAGTCGTTGTTGGTAGAATTTGGGAAAAAGATGGAGGAAGAATTTAAACCTTTTCGTGAAATGTATGGGCGAGTGGATGAGAGTGGAAGAATGAGTAAAGAGGAGAGAAGCATGGCGACACCAGCGAGGAGTTCAAAACATGGATATCAAGGTACATTGCAATTCTCACATAATTGTATTTCTTATATTCGATGTTTGTGGTATCTAGAGGTAGGACATGATTTTCATCGTTGTCAAAATGAGGATGTGAAGGTAATGGATTCCACTTCCAACCTTGAAGCCAAACTTGTGGATGATTTGAATGTTGAGGTTGATACTCCAATTGTGTCTCATGCGAGTATTGAGTGTTGTGCTGTGGAGGGTGAGTTTTTAGATGATGTGGAAGTTTCACCCATGTGTGTCATAAAGGATGAAAGTAGGGATGTTCGTGTTGATAGTGAGAAGTTGTTGCCTACATGTGATGATGTGCAAGTTGTTTCTTTTGCTCAACTGTCTACGAATGTAATATGTATTGGTGAATCAATTTGTTATGAGTTGAGAGAAAAAAAAAATGAGATGGCCGAAAAAGAGAGTGATAAAAAAGGCGGGATGGCCATTGAAGAACAAAAAGAGTTGTGTGAAAAAGAGGCCTAACAAACAAAAAAAAAATTATATGTATGGCCCAAAAGAGTGAGGATGAGCGACTCTTTATTTTGAATAAACCAATTCATGTACATCTGTGCAAAGTTGGTTTATTTAATTTTAATGAAATAGCCGGTTCGATCCTGAGCAATGTTAAACTCTACTTGCAGGATTGTGGAAAAGACATGAAATGTATTGATCTTCCTAGCTATCAAGAAAGACAAGATTTGAGGACAAATCTTATTAAATAAAGGGAGTATGATATGAATCTATCCAGCCACTATACGTTCCAAGAACCAATCCCGAGAGGACGATTGAAGATTTTGAATGTTGCCCTTCATTCAACCAATGAAAGCTTGGAAACAAGGCTTGAGGGGTTCGAGTTGCATCACAATCAAGTAGAGGATGAATTGGAAGCTTGCGCCTTAGCGCGTTGCGGGAAGTTTGAGCCGCCAGAAGACTATTTTCTTAACTTAGTTTCCTTATTTTAGTAAATTCTAAATTAAGTATTGATTTGTTATCTTTAAATATGCAATTTTCTATATTTAGGTTTTCGTTACCTATATTTAAGCTAGAATACCATGTTAACAAAATATCACTTTGGTTCATTATTGATTTGATAGCAAATTGTGAGATTTTCTCCCAACCGAAAGAGAAAGCTTTTATACACTTCGGTGTTTTCAAAATCGAACTTTCAAAGATGGATTCTTTTGTTCGTTCGTCTATCGATTTTCGCAAGTATTGCCAAAGACGGGTTCCTTTGGAGGTGCTAACGAGATTGGTCGCCTATCGCTAGTTTCTTGTTGCTAGACCACGTGATCTAGTGGCGAGGATCGCACAAATCCATCATTCGTTTCAATCACATCGGGGCCGCACACAGATTCCTTCGCCGTCGTCAATATAAAAATTATTGACCCTCAGGAATCGCATCAGAATTAAGGAATATCAATTTGATGGTTTATAAAAATTTTGGCATGATATCCCTGCATTTAGTCTAAGCCAAAAACTCAAGCAACATCTATACACACATATAACATATTCTCATATCCAAAAATACATTGTATCATCATACATATCATGGAACTTGTTTCAAATCCTGACATAAAAGTTACTATTGTACATATGCGGAAGATATACAATATGACGCCCAGGTTCTTGTCGAGGTAAGGCACGTCACAAGCATCCATTGGCGAACAGGCATCCTATGTATCTTCATTACCTGATCCTGTAATAAATGAGCTACGTAAGTTTATAAAAGTCAATAAGTTTTCACTTATACGTATATGCGTAGAAGGAACATACATATAAAGTCGTTATCAACAATGAATCTTTAAACCATGCCATACCATAGCATATATTCATGTTCATTTTTGTACTCGAGCCTCATTAGTTGACCCGTACTACTGTGCTTGCTTTATTATATAGCTACTACTGTGTTGGACGTCAGGGAGCACCTTCGGCAACCCCAAGCCCCATGAAAATATATTGGCCAGTAGGTTTGGTGGACTTAAAACCACCCATGATGTCAACAAGCTCTATATCATATAAAAATCAGTCTTTTTCCTTTCATGTTCATGACATAGCACCTATCTTCAATATTCATGAGTTTCTTTCATATTTAATACATAACAATGGAATATAGTGCTATGTTTTCATCAATAAACATACTAACAATGTACATATAGCAATAATCAATGGCAAGCATTTGGAATTCATAATATTACTCATGTATTATGATGCGATCATGTTAGGCCAAGCTTCGAGGAAAGCATGTGATCCATTAGAGTTGCCTGAGCGGCCAATCACGACAGGAGCTGATACGAATCCACGTACTTTAGAATAGCAAACACGATTAATTTAGAACCGTGCCCTCAATTCAATAACGAACAAGGAATCGATGTTGTCCCGATCTTTTGAATGAAGTACGAGTTTTTTGATATTCACCTCTAAGTTATTAACTTAACAACAAATATTAATGATTAAATAATTGAGAAATAGACGAACCTTCAAAGAACTTGTCCATGACAATCCGTATAAAATCAATCGACAAACACCACAAGAATGAATCTTGATAAGTTTGATTTTTAATGAACACAAAGCAAAGCCTTGAAATAGTTTTGAGAGAAAACTCAAGAACAATGTATTCTAATCAATAAAATCTGAATTGTGTGTCCCAAAATTCATCCAATATGTTTACATAATCAAAGATATGAAATCTAGTTGTCAAAATAATAAAAACACTAAATTAGGAAAAATATCTGCGCCGCACGCATATGCGCGCCCTGAGCTCGCACATATGCTCGAATGTCTCTGCCTCTACGCTGCACAATTTTCCTTCGCGCGCATATGCGCGCCCTAGTTCCGCGCATATGCGCCTTCTCTGTTCAAATCTTCGTTGTCCAGTACTTCTCGCACATATGCGCGCCCCATCTTGGCGCATGTGTGCGAGGCTCGCGCATATGCGCGCCTCATCTTCGCGCATGTGCGCGAGGCCTTCTGTCCTGTTGCGTGATACCTTCTGTTTTGGTGTCTTCGGTGGCCCTTCTCCGTCTCGTCCCGACAAATCTAATGGATCCCATGCTTCCCTCGGAGCTTGGCCGATCATGATCGCATCATCCTATCCTTATTGAAAAGGATTTGTCCTCAAATCTTTGCTACCTACAAAAAAACGAAGCAAGTTAGTAACAACAAGGATTATATGACCAACATTTTTACCTTTTAACTCAAGTTTGTAGGTGCTATCATTTGCTCGCTCCATCAGCACTCGGAATCCCAAAATCATCGTTGCCTTTCCTATAAACTCATCAACTTCACCACATACCAAATAACAAATGACACCAAATGAAAAAATATAATTAAGTATCACAAATATCAGATTCCTCCCCTTCTTAGACCTAGTTAACACACAAATGAAATCCATACACGTGTACGACCGTAGTTCACTAGGAATAAGATATAACTGATGCATGTCATAGGAATACGGTAGACATGTCGTTCTCCCATATTCAATGCATGTATCACAATGATACTCAACATGTCGTTTCATATGCAACCAACAAATATAATCATGCATTTCATCAACGATTAAACCACCACAATATGCCTCACTAGCACGTAACTCATGCAATGCATATAGAATGAAGAATTTATTCTCTTTAAAATTGTATTCACTAGGCACATAAAAATTCTTATATTCATTCATGCTTACTCTAACGTCATCATCAAACCAATATGAATCATGCAAATAGGTGCTAAATGTTCTACACATGCCATTATTTAAATCTTCACATGAATTTAATTATAATGCATACAAGTCATAGACATGATAAAGCCTCTTCAATTTGACAATCTTTGAACACTCAAAATAAATAATATTTGAATTTAATCTGGGCATTATATCACCATTCTCAACTTCGTGACTCCTCAACAAAATCGCTGACTCATAGTTAGACCATTTGGACATCACACTTTCAACACTTACTCCAAATTCTTGAATACAACACAACAATGAATTAAGTTAAGAACAAAAGTCACACCTCATAGTTGTAGTGTGGGCAACTAATGTAATGCCCGAGATTTTATTTCGTTAATTTGAAATGAAGATTTGATTGATTTATATGGTTATAGACAGGGCATGTCGTGAGGGGATTGGAATGGTTGAGTTGTGAGCAAGTGCAAGGATAATGTGTGATGCGATCATGGTAGGCCCGATGAAGGCGTGGAAAGCATGAGACCCTTTAGAGTTGCCGGATAGACCAATCACGAGAGGACGTCTGAAGAGGTTCAAGGAAGCATTGAATGGGTTTATGAGCAAAGAAGGCGGAGTGACAAGCGAGATATAGAGTGATGAAAGGTTCGTGATACATGGGGATCATGTGAACATTATTCAAGCATCCATGCAAAACGGAGCGCAGATCTGGACAGAAGATCTCACGCACATGCGCGAAGACAGGGCGCGCATATGCGTGCGGCGCAGATTTTTTTTTCCTAAGTTAGTGTTTTAATTATTTTGGCAACTAGATTTCATATCTTGATTATGTAAACATATTGGATTAATTTTGGGACATTATTCAGATCATTATTCATTGAATATCAAAAACTTTTGAGTACTTTTCTCTCAACTTTCAAGGCTTTTGCTTTGTAAACAAAAAAATCAAACTTATCAAAGTTTTAACTTTGTGTCGTTTGTCGATCGTCATGTGCGGATTGTAATTGACTGGTTCTTTGAAGGTTCGTTCTAAATTTCGATTGTTTTCATCGCGATTCTTTATTACTAAACCTCGTAGTTTAGGTGTGTAAATCACACCATTCTTGATTCAAAAGATCGGGACACAACAACGAATTCCTTGTTCGTTTTTAAATTAAGGGCGCGATTCAATTTTACTCGTGTTTGCTTTTTATTCGTACTTGGATTCATATCATTTGGTATCAGAGCTTTTGGTTAATTGAATTCAAGTAAGTTTATCCTTCGTTCTATTTATCAGATCTAATTATCCTTTAGTTCTGCTTTCAAATCTTTTTGGTTCTATCATTTTCGTCGTTCGTGAATCTGTGATACATGAAATTTTGTGTCTTATTTATTTTTCTTTGATTTTTCGGAATTCTTAGAGGAAAAAAATACCAAAAATCCGAAAATTCACCAGTATTTCTTTTTGGTATTTTGTTCTCTTTTCTTTATAGAGTCATATTCAATTGTCTCTCTTAGTCAAACAAAAAAAAAAAATTATAACTTCAAATTTCTTGTCTACGCAGTCCAAGTGAGTCGATCACATTTGTTCACAAGTTGAACTTGATTGTTTGATATACGCAAATACAAAGCTTGAGCACTTTGAGGGAACCCTCGAATTTGAGTGAAAATACTTGAGTCCGAGTGAATTTTCTTTGGAGTGAACGGCGAGTATTTGTTGTGAGAAAAAAAAAAATTTGAGAGGAGTGACGAGCGACTTTCTTTGGAGTGACCGTGAGCATTTGGGTGAGGAACATATTGTTTTCTACTAACGTGTTCTTGAAGGTACAAACTGAAATTAAATGGAGAGGGAGGTAGGAGATAGTTCGAATCGGGGTTATCTAAAGTACAAATGGAAGCGTTATTTGGGCATTTTAGTAGGATGATGAGAACCGAGTTAGAGCCATTACATGAGCGGTTGGATAGGCTTGAAGTTAGTACTAGTGGAGGTAAATCTAAGCCTAAAAATATGGGTAGGGGAGAAGAAGAGGAAGAGTATGATTTGGGAGGAGATGAGGAGAGCCAAAACGAAAATTAAGGTAGGATTGGAAGAGGTAGAGGATTTGGTATAGGGAAAAGAGAGGCCGTAAGGGGTAGATATGATGGGAATAGGGAGGATGGAAACATGGGTAGTATTAAGATGAAAATTCCATCGTTCCATGGAAAATCTGACCCGGAGGCATACTTAGAGTGGGAAAATAGGGTAGATTTTGTGTTTGAATGTCACCACTACTCCGAACAAAAGAAGGTTAGGTTGGCGGTGGTGGAATTTCTAGACTATGCTCTCATTTGGTGGGATCAACTAGTGACCACTAGGAGGAGGTATAATGAGAATCCCATTGAAACTTGGGATGAGATGAAGAGGGTCATGAGGAAAAGGTTTGTGCCGAACCACTACTATAGGGAGATGTTTAAGAGACTACAAACTTTGAGGCAAGGGGTGAAGAGAGTTGAGGACTACTATAAGGAGATGGAAGTAGTCATGATTAGGGCCAATAGTGAGGAAGATAATGAGGCGACCATGGCACGTTTTCTTTGTGGTTTGAACAAGGAAATCCAAGATCAAGTTGAGCTTCGGCACTACTTGGATCTTGACGAGATGGTGCAAATGGCCATAAAAGTGGAGCAACAACTCAAAAGGCGTGGAGTTGGCCGCACCAATCCAACTGGGGGTTCATCTTCTTCATGGCGATCAAATGTGGTGAAACGTGAGGAGAACAACCCAAATTTGAGACCAAACAAGAGGCGCCTAAACAAGGAGTGCAAGGTAAATCTGAAACTCCTTCTAATCGATCTAGAGATGTTAAATGTTTTAGGTGTCAAGGGTTAGGTCATATTTCTAGTGAATGTCCTAATAAAAGGGTAATGATTTTAAATGACTATGGTGAATATGAGTCTCAAAGTGAGGGTGATGATGATGAGATGCCTGCATTAGAGGATCCTGACGAGGGTTATGAGGCAGTTGTAGGTGAAGCACTAGTGACTAGGCGNGAGTTGTACTAATGTGGCTAATGTTGAGATGGTGGAAAAATTGAGCTTGCCTACACTAAAGCACTCTCAACCATATAGACTTCAATGGTTGAATGATTGTGCGGATGTGAAGGTGACAAAACAGGTGTTGGTGTCTTTTTCAATTGGGAAGTACATTGATGAGGTTTTATGTGATGTAGTGACAATGCATGCTTGCCATATCTTGTTGGGTGGGCCTTGGCAATACGATAGGAAGGTGACTCATGATGGTTTCAAGAATAGGTATTCCTTTATGTTAAAAAAGGATTCCATTGTATTACTTCTCTTGTCCCCAAAACAAATATTTGAGGATCAATTAAAGAAAAGAAAAAGAGATGAGGCCGAAAAATTGAGTGTTCAAAAAAGTGAGATGGCCTTAGAAAAAGAAAGAGATATGGTCGAAAGAAAGAGTGAATAAAAATGTGAGATGACCATAGAAAAGAAAAAAGAGAGAGAAAAAGAGGCCAAAGAAAAAGAAAAAGAAAAGAAAAATAATTTGAAGGCCCAAAAGAGTGAAAAGAGCGAGGTTGAGAGTTGTTTATTCTTTCATAAACCATTTCCTGTACATTTGTACAAAGTGGTTTATCCATATTGTGCAGATATAGCCGGTTCAATCCCGAGCGGTGTTAATGCTTCTTTGCAGGATTCTCGTAGTGTCATGATGAGGAGGCGAGCAAAAGTTGACGGTGTGAGAATGCAATGGGACGACACATATGAAGTTAAGAGCAATCACCATGAGGTAAGGGTAGTTACCACTACAACGACTGAGAGGTATGATTTGCGTCCTTACCTTAATTTTGTGTTGTTTTGCTTTCAAAAAGTTGTAGAGAGAGTTATGAATTTGATGGTTAAGGGACTGTGTGTCAATTCATCCTTATTCTTTGATTGTTATGGATTTGAGACTATTGATGAAATGCATGTACCTATTATGAACTTTGATTTTCCACGAGTTATTAAGTTAATGGTATTTGTTTGCTACAAGAGTTCACGTGCATTAGACTTAAATTCTTTTGATGAGTTAAATGATTGCGTGCATAGTACATTTAGTGTGTCCTACTTGCATGGTTATTATTTTACTTGTGGTGGTTTTATGTTTGATAACGTGCATGATTATATATGTTGGTTGCATATGAAGAGGCATAGTGAGTGGGATTTTGAAACATGCATTGCTTATAAGAGATTGCCATGTCGGCTAGATTTTAATATCGTGTATGAACTGCATCTTATTCCTAGTGAGCTAATGTCGTACATGTGTATGGGATTTGTTGTCTTGCTAACTAGAGCTAAGAAGGGGAGAAATCTGATTTTTGTGATACTTAATGATATCCTATTGTTATTATTTGGTGTCATGTGTTATTTATCGTCCGTAGTAATAGGTGAATACATAGAAAGGGCAACCGTGGAGCTGAGATTTCAAGTGCGGTTGGAGCGAACCGATGATAGCACCTACGAACTTGAGTTTAAAGGTAAGCATGTTAGTCATATAATCATTGTTATTACTAACTTGTTTAATATGTGTGTAGGTAGCAAAGATTTGAGGACAAATCTTTTTAAAGAAGGGGAGGATGATGCGATCATGGTAGGCCCGAGGAAGGCGTGGAAAGCATGGGACCCTTTAGAGTTGCCGGATGGACCAATACGAGAGGACGTCTGAAGAGGCTCAAGGAAGCATTGAATGGGTTTATGAGCAAAGAAGGCGGAGTGACAAGCGAGATACAGAGTGATGAAAGGTTCGTGATGCATGGGGATCATGTGAACATTATTCAAGCATCCATGCAAAACGGAGCGCAAATCTGGACAGAAGATCTCGCGCACATGCGCGAAGACAGGGAGCGCATATACGCGAGCTCGCGCACATGCGCCGCGAAGGGGCGCGCATATGCACGAGAAGTACTGGACACCGAGGATTTTAACAGTGGGCTTCGCGCATATGAGCCAGATTAGGGCGCGCATATGCGCGACATGGGCAGAGACTTGCGCGCATATGCGCGAGTCGGGGCGCGCATATGCGCGCGGCGCAGATTTTTTTTTCCTAAGTTAGTGTTTTAATTATTTTGGCAACTAGATTTCATATCTTGATTATGTAAACATATTGGATGAATTTTGGGACATTATTCAGATCATTATTCATTGAATATCAAAAACTTTTGAGAACTTTTCTCTCAACTTTCAAGGCTTTTGCTTTGTAAACAAAAAAATCAAACTTATCAAAGTTTTAACTTTGTGTCGTTTGTCGATCGTCTTGTGCGGATTGTCATTGACTGGTTCTTTGAAGGTTCGTTCTAAATTTCGATTGTTTTCATCGTGATTCTTTATTACTAAACCTCGTAGTTTAGGGGTGAAAATCACACCATACTTGATTCAAAAGATCGGGACACAACAACGAATTCCTTGTTCGTTTTTAAATTGAGGGCGCGATTCAATTTTAATCGTGTTTGCTTTTTATTCGTACTTGGATTCATATCAATGTGTGAGACCCGAAGGTCTCGCGCATATGCGCGAGCTGAGTGATTCCAAGAGGTGCTGAGAAGAAGGTCTCGCGCATATGCGCGACAAGAGGCGCGCATATGCGCGAGATGTCTACAGTAGTGGGCGCATATGCACCGAGAAGGGGCGCGCATATGTGTCAGTAGATTAAATTGTTAAGTGCCGAGACAGTAGGTCTCGCGCATATGCGCCGGTTGAGGTCGCGCATATGCGCGAGACGTGCAGACCAAAGAACAAGACACTTGTCGTTGCCATGCAATATAATGTGATATGCCTTCAACATTCCTTCGAGATTTCAACAGAAAGTGAGAGAGAAATTACAGCAATTCCTTCAAACTTCATTTCTACTTAGACATTTGATTGTGAAGAATGTAACCATCCGATTTTCGATCCGAGACTAGATTCGTGCTCCTCTCTTCAATAGCTTCAGAAGGATGTAAGTATTGTTCATTTCCAGCATGTTTCGAAATCTATATGTTGGAGGAATTGTGATTTTATTAGAGATTTATGTTCTTGAGTAGCTAGAGATCATAACGCCGTAAACGGATCGATTATCGGATATCGTATGCAATTTGGATGAAATTACAGCATGTATTGAGTGGAAAGTATGCAGATTTTCAGAGTTTGAAATGTTTATGATATTGATTATGATTTGTGATTTAGTATCGATTGTTGTTGAGTTGATCGGTATCGCAAGATTACGCCGTTATGCCGTCGGATTGTATTGAGATTTGATATTGAACCGTACTAGTATTAGTTTGAGTTGGAGATTGATCTTGTGATATTTGACATTGCCATTTCATATTTATATTGTCAAGATTCGACTTCAAGATTTCGATCACGATAAAGGCGGAACAACGAAAGGTATAATTCATGTTGATTCGGGAAGATATAACTCGAATTAGATCTGATTTGAGTTTCCCAAAATCACATACTAGATTGTTACCTTTTTTTATGTTGATGCTTTGTTTATAGATTCATATTCAAGCATTTAAGATAGGAGAGTCACTGGCAGACTTGCCAAGCTAGACGTTCGGTGATATCGACGCATAGGAGCAGAATTGACTCCGATTGTAGACATTCGATACAGACATGACCGAAGTCTAGGAACAAGACGTACCGTCACCCCGATTGGGAGGGTAGGTGGCGGACTGTGACGTCTTATTCACACCGGGATCCCTAGAGTTAGAGTCGAGTCGAGTCGAGTCGAGTCGAGATATGATTTCGATTTCATTTGCATACTGATATTGATTTGGTTTCATAGATTATGGAACCTATTGCCATTGATTCTATTCATGATAGTATGCTTCATGATTTATATTGTGTATATGCATGTGTACCATGTTTTATAATGGGATTTGTTCTCACCAGAGTATCCGGCTGTGGTTGTGTCTGTATGTGTGCATGATCACAGGTGGGACAGGATCAGGGTCGAGACAAAGATGAGAGATCGAGATAGCGTGGAGATTACGAGCGTAGAAGATCACTAGTGGTTTCTTACTAGACATGTACTGAAATTCTAAACACTAGTATGTTAATTGTAGTCGAACATATGAATGTTATTCGGAGTTGAATAAGAAGACAGTATTTTTATATGATGTCTTGTGCTTGTTTATATACATTTGAATAAATGTTAAAAGCAAAATTTTGACCCACATTTTCTAGCAAAGATCCAATTAATCCCAAATATAATCGAGTTAGAGCCCGGGTCCCCACAACAGGTGGTATCAGAGCGATAGATCCTTTAGATTGAAATAGAATAGAATGAGCGGGGTAGAATGAATTTGTCTTCCTTGCTCTGCTTGTGCTAGCATGATTTATTGCTTTCCCTATGATATGTTGTATTGTTATCTGAGTTGATTACAGCATCTACTTGCCAAGACTGAATCAGAACCGATTCTGGATCAGAGGTATATGATCAGAGGAGGACTGAGACAGATTGTATAGACTGTATACTAATCCGGTTGATAATCAGATTATGCCTCCTCGACGAGTACCGCAACCAGTAGCAGGTCGGGCACCAGAACAGGGCAGTACTTCGAATGACCTTATGGATGTTACTGCAACCCCGATGGAGACTCTGCTGAAGCGGTTTCAGTCGTTACGACCACCGACACTGAAGGGCACAGAAAATTCCGTTGAATGTGAAAGTTGGCTCGATGACATCGAAATGTTATTTGAATCTCTTGACTACACCGACGAGCGACGAGTTAAACTTATTGGGCATCAACTGCAAGAAGTTGCCAAGAACTGGTGGCTTACCACGAAGAGAGCCTTGGAGCATCGTGGCACAGAGGTCACTTGGAAGGTGTTCAAGACAGAGTTTTATCAGCGATTCTTTCCCGTCTCCTACCGAAAAGACAAAGGTGCTGAATTTGCCAACCTGAGACAGGGACAGCTGAACATCGAGGAATATGTGGCTAAGTTCTCCACATTGCTCCGATTTGCTCCCCACGTTGCTGGGAATGACGAGGCCGTTGCGGATCAGTTTATCAATGGCCTGAATCCGGAGATATTCACCTTGGTGAACACGGGACGACCCAACAATTTTTCTGATGCTTTGAACAGGGCGAAGGGAGCAGAAGCCGGGTTGCTTAGGCAACGAAGCACTTCTTATACCACGCAGACTCCTAGACCACCCCAGCCCTCAGGTCAGTATCAGCAACCACCTCCCAGATTCGAGAGTGGTGGTAGCAGCAGCGGGAGGAAAGACAGTTTGAAAGCGAAGGGGAAGCAGTTCAAGAAATCAGCGAGCAATTCGTCGAGCTCCAGTGGGCCGAGACAAACAGGGTCGGGCCAGGGATCAAAGTATACAGGGGTTTACTGTAGTTCTTGTGAAGGTAGACATGCCACCGAGCAGTGTCAGGGCGTGATGGGTAGCTGCAACATTTGCAGACAGCTGGGCCACTTCGCCAAGGTCTGTCCAGAGAGAGGTGCACAGCAGACTCAGAGTGTAGGAGCATCTGGCTCTGTAGCTCAGCCAGAGAGGCAGGCGTCATCTGTTCATTCATTCCAGCCAGCCCCTACATCGACACAGCCCAGAGCTAGGGGTAGCCAGACGGTGGGTCAGCCGTCGAGACAGCAGGCTTGAGTGTTTGCACTGACAGAAGAGCAGGCGCAGGATGCCCCTGATGACGTTATAGCAGGTAACTGTTTTATTTGCGGTTATCCTGCTTATGTCCTGATAGACACAGGTGCATCACATACATTCTTATCCGAGCATTTTGCATTGACATATGCATTGCCTATTGAGTCGTTGTCTACTGTAGTGTCTGTCTCTTCTCCTTTGGGGACAGGGTTGATATTAGTGACATCTGTTAGATCGTGTTTACTACAGTATGATGGGCATGAAATAGATTTAGACTGTATTGTACTTGGGTTATCTGATTTTGCTTGCATTATTGGTATCGATATGCTAACCAAGTACAGAGCGACAGTAGACTGTTTCCACAAGATTGTTAGATTCAGACCAGAGATGGCTGAAGAGTGGAAGTTCTACGGCAAAGGGTCTAGAGCTAGGATTCCTTTGATTTCAGTATTGTCTATGAATCAATTACTATAGAAAGGAGCAGAAGGGTTCCTTGTTTATTCAGTTGATTTACTGAAATCGAGTCCTACTTTGGCAGATGTGCCAGTGGTGAGTGAGTTTGCAGATGTGTTCCCCGATGAGATTCCGGGATTGCCTCCAGTCAGAGAGGTAGATTTTAGCATCGACCTAGTACCAGGTACGGTTCCTATTTCTCGAGCTCCTTATAGAATGGCACCGATAGAGGTGAAAGAATTGACAGAACAGCTTGAAGATTTGCTGGCCAAGGGATATATCAGACCGAGTGTATCTCCTTGGGGCGCACCAGTGCTATTCGTGCGAAAGAAAGACGGTTCGATGAGATTGTGTATTGATTACCGGCAACTGAACAAGGCAACGGTAAAGAACAAATACCCAATTCCTCGTATCGATGATTTATTTGATCAGTTGCAGGGATCTTCTGTCTATTCCAAGATCGATCTAAGATCTGGATATCATCAGCTGAGAGTTAGAGATGTTGATATACCGAAGACAGAATTCCGAACCAGGTATGGACATTACGAGTTTATTGTCATGCCTTTCGGTTTAACGAATGCACCAGCTGTGTTTATGGGATTGATGAACCGTGTCTTTCAGAGGTATCTGGATGAGTTTGTGATTGTTTTTATAGATGATATTTTGGTTTACTCGAGAAATGAGACTGATCATGCTGAGCATTTGAGAATTGTGTTGCAGACGTTAAGAAATGAGCAACTGTATGCTAAACTGTCAAAGTGTGAGTTTTGGCTGAGACAGGTTGTCTTCTTGGGTCATATCATATCTGGAGACGGTATTTCTGTTGATCCGAGTAAAGTTGAAGCTGTGATCAGTTGGCCGAGACCGACTTCTGTGCCAGAGATACGCAGTTTCATGGGTCTAGCAGGGTACTATCGACGATTTATTAAAGATTTCTCAAGTATTGCGAAACCGATTACCCAGTTGACACAGAAAAATACTCCATTTTGTGGTCTGAAGATTGTGAGTCTAGTTTTTTAGAATTGAAGAGACGACTAACCAGTGCTCCAGTGTTGACGATACCTTCAGGTACAGGTGACTTCGTCGTATATTGTGATGCATCGCACAGAGGGTTAGGATGTGTTCTGATGCAGCGACAGCATGTTATTGCCTATGCTTCGAGACAGTTGAAGCCACACGACACTCGATACCCAATTCATGATCTTGAATTGGCGGCTATCGTCTTTGCACTGAGGATATGGCAACACTATCTCTATGGTGAGAAATTTGAGATCTACTCTGATCACAAAAGCCTGAAGTATCTGTTTTCTCAGTCAAAGTTGAATATGAGACAGCGACGATGGCTTGATCTGCTGAAAGACTTTGATTGCGAGATCAAGTATTATCCAGGGAAGTCGAATGCAGCAGCAGATGCCTTGAGTCGAAAGGTATGTTCCTTATCCTTGTCGACGATAGGTGTTTCGAATATGATAGAAGATTGTTGCTTTTCTGGATTAGCATTTGATACAGATAGTAGACCGTTGCGACTTGCCACTATTCAATGTGAACCAGATTTGATTGTTCGCATCAAAGAGGCCCAAAGGACCGATCAGAATGTTCAGAAGTCGATTGATATGGTCAGATCAGGACATATTTCTGAGTAACAGGTACGTGAGCATGTGTTGTATGTGAATAACCGTCTTGTAGTTCCAGATGTTTCAGATTTAAAACAGCAGATACTTTCTGAAGCGCACTGTAGTCGGTTCAGTATTAATCCTGGTGGCAGCAAGATGTACAATGATCTGAAAACACAATTCTGGTGGAAACAGATGAAAACAGATATTGCAGGGTTTGTGTCTAAGTGCTTGAATTGCCACCATGTGAAAGCCGAAAGAAAGAAGCCCGGAGGGTTACTTCAGAGTTTAGCTATTCCTGAATGGAAATGGGATCACATTTCCATGGATTTCTTCACGAAGTTACCACGATCATCCCGAGGCTGCGATGCGATTTGGGTTGTGATAGAGAGATTGACAAAATCCGCATGCTTCATTCCGTACAAGATGACATACAGATATGATCAGATGGCCGAGATATATGTGCGAGAAGTGGTCAGATTACATGGTGTACCGAAGTCGATCGTATCAGATCGTGATCCACGATTCACTTCACACTTTTGGCACAGTCTACAGCAGGCTCTAGGTACGACTTTACACTTGAGTACTGCTTACCATCCCTAGACAGACGGACAGTCAGAGCGGACTATCCAGACTTTAGAAGATACGCTGAGAACTGTAGTACTAGATTTTGGTACTAGTTGGCAAGATTCACTCCCTCTTTGTGAATTCTCGTACAACAACAGCTATCAAACGAGCATTGAGCTGGCACCGTTTGAGGCATTATACGGGAAGAAGTGCAGATCTCCGCTGTATTGGGATGACATCTTAGAGGTACCAGACTTAGGGCCAGATATGATTCGTGAGATGACTGAAAAAGTAAAGATAATTCAGAAGCGACTGAAGACAGCACAAGATAGACAGGCGAAGTACGCGAACATCAGACGTAGACCGTTAGTATCTGAGCAAGGAGACAGAGTATTCTTAAAGATATCTCCTTTCAGAGGCGTGGTCAGATTTAGCAAGCGTGGGAAGTTTTCTCCTCGATACGTCGGTCCGTACGAGATTCTTGAAAAGATTGGCGATCGTGCGTATAGACTCGCTCTTCCTCCTTCTCTATCCGGGATACATGACGTCTTCCATGTATCGATGTTGCGTAGATATATGCCAGATAATTCCCATGTCATTCAGCTTTAAGAAGCCGAGCTAGATCAAACTTTGAGTTATGTTGAGCAGCCGATTCAAATTCTTGATCGAAGAGAGAAACAGCATTGAAGAAGCTACCTGGGAGACAGAATCAGAGATGAGACAGAAATATCCAGAGTTATTTTTATGACGTGAGTATTTGTTTAGCTTTTGAGTTTATTGCGTCCTTTACAAGCTTTGATTTATTGCCTGAGATTTCGGGGACGAAATCATATCTTAGAGGGGGAAAAATGTAATGCCCGAGATTTTATTTCGTTAATTTGAAATGAATATTTGATTGATTTATATGGTTATAGACAGAGCATGTCGAGAGGGGATTGGAATGGTTGAGTTGTGAGCAAGTGCAAGGATAATGTGTGAGACCCGAAGGTCTCGCGCATATGCGCGGAGGCGGGCGCGCATATGCGCGAGCTGAGTGATTCCAAGAGTTGCTGAGACGAAGGTCTCGCGCATATGCGCGACAAGAGGCGCGCATATGCGCGAGATGTCCAGAGAAGTGGGCGCATATGCGCCGAGAAGGGGCGCGCATATGCGCCAGTAGATTAAATTGTTAAGTACCGAGACAGTAGGTCTCGCGCATATGCGCCGGTTGAGGTCGCGCATATGCGCGAGACGTGCAGACCAAAGAACAAGACACTTGTCCTTGCCATGCAATATAATGTGATATGCCTTCAACATTCCTTCGAGATTTCAGCAGAAAGTGAGAGAGAAATTACAGCAATTCCTTCAAACTTTATTTCTACTTAGACTTTTGATTGTGAAGAATCTAACCATCCGATTTTCGATCCGAGACTAGATTCGTGCTCCTCTCTTCAATAGCTTCAGAAGGATGTAAGTATTGTTCATTTCCAGCATGTTTCGAAATCTATATGTTAGAGGAATTGTGATTTTATTAGAGATTTATGTTCTTGAGTAGCTAGAGATCATAATGCCGTAAACAGATCGATTATCGGATATCGTGTGCAATTTGGATGAAATTCCAGCATGTATTGAGTGGAAAGTATGCAGATTTTCAGAGGTTGAAATGTTTATGATATTGATTATGATTTGTGATTTAGTATCGATTGTTGTTGAGTTGATCGGTATCGCAAGATTACGCCGTTATGCCGTCGGATTGTATCGAGATTTGATATTGAACCGTACTAGTATTAGTTGGAGTTGGAGATTGATCTTGTGATATTTGACATTGCCATTTCAGATTTATGTTGACAAGATTCGACTTCAAGATTTCGATCACGATAAAGACGGAACAACGAAAGGTATAATTCATGTTGATTCGGGGAGATATAACTCGAATTAGATCTGATTTGAGTCTCCCAAAATCACATACTAGATTGTTACCTTTTTATATGTTGATGCTTTGTTTATAGATTCATATTCAAGCATTTAAGATAGGAGATTCACTGGCAGACTTGCCAAGCTAGACGTTCGGTGATATCGACGCATAGGAGCAGAATTGACTCCGATTGTAGACATTCGATACAGACATGACCGAAGTCTAGGAATAAGACGTACCGTCACCTCGATTGGGAGGGTAGGTGGCAGACTGTGACGTCTTATTCACACCGGGATCCCTAGAGTTAGAGTCGAGTCGAGTCAATATATTATTTCGATTTCATTTGCATACTGATATTGATTTGGTTTCATAGATTATGGAACCTATTGCCATTGATTCTATTCATGATAGTATGCTTCATGATTTATATTGTGTGTATGCATGTGTACCATGTTTTATACTGGGATTTGTTCTCACCGGAGTATCCGGCTGTGGTTGTGTCTGTATGTGTGCATGATCACTGGTGGGACAGGAACAGGGTCGAGACAAAGATGAGAGATCGAGATAGCGTGGAGATTACGGGCGTAGAAGATCACTAGTGGTTTCTTACTAGACATGTACTGAAATTCTAAACACTAGTATGTTAATTGTAGTCGAACATGTGAATGTTATTCGGAGTTGAATAAGATGACAGTATTTTTATATGATGTCTTGTGCTTGTTTATATACATATGAATACATGTTAAAAGCAAAATTTTGACCCACATTTTCTAGCAAAGATCCAATTAATCCCAAAGATAATCGAGTTAGAGCCCGGGTCCCCACAACTAACCTTACCTCACCGTGATTGCACGTGTTTTCTCGAGGCTCAAACTTTTGGGTACTCCCTTCAAGAAGACTCACTTGTCTCCTTGTAATGACAACTCCAAAATCCTGCAAATAAGAAATAACAATGATCGGGATTGAACAGGCTATATCTTCAAGATTGATCAGATTGTTATTGATTTGAACAGTATATTGATATGAGATTATTTGATATTGTCATTGCCAGACAGACTTTGAGGGCAGAACTTCAATTGTTTTAGACCGAGACTCCAAACGAAAGGTATAAGTCAATGTGGTCTTGGAAGATCGACACAAGTAGGATATACTTGTGTTTCCCTAAATCACATACTAATCGTTATTATTTGCATTGATTTGATTTGATATGCTTGTTCTATTGATGTATAGAGAGCATGTGTTAGACGAATAATAGATGAGTGATCTTGTGACAGAAGTACCTGATAGTGGTGGGATCGCCACGGGCACATTGCACGATGTCACAAGATAGTGTATTGGCGATAGTGCCACAGTCTGTGACGGATAGGTCAAGACATTGGATGTTTGGTTATATCGACGTGGATAGAATCGGAGTTTCGTCAATTACTGTTGGTCGATATAAGAATACCAACGTCAGGAAAACCGGGATCCCTAGACTAGGATTGAGTCTAGTCTGAGTCATGGAGTTACGAGTATGATTTATAGTTTGATATTACCTATGTTTCAGATTTTGATATATATCTGATATCTGCTTCATGCTTATATTAATTATATGATTGCATGTTTCGTTGATTTATACTGGGAGTTATTCTCACCGGAGTTATCCGGCTGTTGTTGTGTTTGTATATGTGCATGACAACAGGTGGGACAGGTTCAGGGTCGGGAAGATGAAGAAAGAGATCGTGATTAGAGTGGAGACTACGGACTTGATCTGAGATAGGGTTGAACACTTGATAATTTAGTCGGTGAACCTTAGTTTGTCAATGATTGTATATAGTACAAGACTTGTACTTTACCTTTATACTGATATGTATAGTAGAGTGATTCCATTACGTTCCGCATTTGATATTATATGAAAAAAAAATTGTAGACCTTGTTTATTATAATTGATTAATTAGTCCCAATGACGATTAAGAACATGATTAGCGTCCGGGTCCCCACAACAGGTGGTATCAGAGCGATAGATCCTTTAGATTGAGATAGAAGCTAGTGAGCGGGGGAGATTGAGTTTTCTTTCCTGCTTTTGATTGCTAGCATGATTTCCTGCTTTAATACATGTCTGTCTGATTATCTGATTTTGATATGGTCGTGTGTATTATTGGGAATGGATCAGAACCGATTCTTGATCAGAGGTAAGATGATCAGAAAGGGACTGAGAGAGATTTGTCAATTGTGATTGCTAACCCTTTTGATAATCAGATATGCCTCCTCGAAGAATACCAGAACAGGGTAGCACTTCGAATCCTCTAATGTACGTGACAGCAACGCCAATGGAAACATTGTTAAAGAGATTTCAGTCATTCCATCCGCCGACTCTGAAAGGTACCGAGACTTCAGTGGATTGTGAGAGTTGGCTAGACGATATCGAGATGCTGTTTGAGTCCCTAGACTACACTGACGAGCGAAGAGTGAAACTGATAGGGCACCGGTTGCATGATGTTGCCAAGAACTGGTGGATAACAACCAAAAAGGCATTGGAACACCGAGGTACGGCTATTACCTGGAATGTGTTTAGAACTGAATTGTATCAGAGGTTCTTTCCAGTGTCGTACAGGAAAGACAAGGGAGCGGAATTGGCCAATTTGAGACAGGGCCAGCTGAATATTGAGGAATATGTGGCCAAATTCTCTTCACTGTTGCGGTTGGCTCCCCACGTAGCTGAACATGATGAGGCCGTTGCGGACCAGTTTATAAATGGCCTGAATCCGGAAATCTTTACTTTGGTAAATACCGGGAGACCGAATAATTTTACGGATGCTTTGAACAGAGCTAAGGGAGCTGAAGCCGGTCTGATGAGACAGAGAGGAGCTTCGTTTGTGCCACAGGCACCGAGGCCCCAGATGCCTCCACCATCTCCCCGATTTGAGAGTGGTAGTGGTAGTGGAAAGAAAGGATTCCTGAAAGCTAGGGGGAAGCAGTTTAAGAAATCTGGAAGTAGTTCATCCAGTTCTAGTGGCTCGAGACCGACCGGTCAGGACCAGAGTTATACAGGACCCTATTGCAACACTTGTGGAGGGAAGCATTCCACAGAGCAGTGCCGAGGAGTGTTTCGCAGTTGCCGTATTTGTAGGCAACAGGGACATTTTGCTCGAGTTTGTCCCCAGAGAGATACTCAGAGGTCACAAGGTGCCGAGTCATCTGGATCAGTAGTTCAGACTGGTAGACGACCAGCTGCAGTCCACTCCTTTCAGCCAGCACCATCCCAGTCACAGCCGAGGCCAGGAGGAAGCCAGACAGTTAGCCAGCCTCCTAGACAGCAGGCCATAGTGTTCGCTTTGACTGAGGAGCAGGCTCAGGAACCACCAGATGATGTTGTTGCAGGTAACTGTTTTATTTCTGGTTATCCTGCATATGTATTGATAGATACTGGTGCATCACATACATTCATATCTGAACGATTTGCAGTGATGCATTCTTTGCCTATTGAGTCATTATCTGCTGTAGTGTCTGTCTCTTCTCCGTTGGGGACAGGTTTGATATCAGTGAAATCTGTGAAACGTTGTATGCTACAGTATGAGGGGCATGAGATTGAGGTAGATTGTATTGTGCTTGGTTATCTGATTTTGATTGTATTATCGGTATCGATATGTTAACCAAGTACAGAGCCACTGTTGATTGTTTCCACAAGATTGTGAAATTTAGACCGGATATGGCTGATGAGTGGAAATTCTACGGTAAGGGTTCTCGATCTAGAATTCCTTTGATATCCGTATTGTCTATGACTCGATTGTTGCAGAAAGGAGCGGAGGGATTCCTTGTCTATTCAGTTGATTTACTGAAATCGAGTCCATCATTGGCGGATTTGCCAGTGGTTTGCGAGTTTGCTGATGTCTTTCCAAATGAGATTCCTGGGTTGCCTCCGATTCGAGAGATAGACTTCAGTATTGAGTTGATGCCAGGGACAGTTCCGATTTCAATGGCTCCATACCGAATGGCACCGATTGAATTGAAAGAATTGAAGGAACAGTTGGAGGATCTACTGGCCAAGGGATATATCAGACCGAGCGTATCTCCTTGGGGTGCTCCAGTACTGTTCGTGAGGAAGAAAGACGGTTCGATGAGACTTTGTATCGACTACCGGCAACTGAATAAAGCAACGGTAAAGAATAAATATCCCTTGCCTCGCATTGATGATTTGTTTGATCAGTTGCAGGGTTCATCTGTATATTCCAAGATCGATTTGAGATCTGGATACCATCAGCTGAGAGTCAGGGATTCTGATATCTCAAAGACAGCATTTAGAATCAGGTATGGACATTACGAGTTTATTGTCATGCCGTTTGGTTTGACGAATGCACCGGCTGTATTTATGGGGTTGATGAACCGTGTCTTCCAGAAATATCTCGATGATTTTGTGATTATATTCATTGATGATATTTTGATTTATTCGAAGAATATGATGGAGCATGCTGAACACTTGAGAACTGTGTTGAAAATATTGAGGACTGAGAAATTATATGCTAAACTGTCGAAATGTGAATTCTGGTTGAGACAGGTTGTATTTCTGGGTCATATTATATCCGGAGACGGTATATCAGTTGATCCCAGCAAGGTCGAGGCTGTGATTTCTTGGCCGAGACCGACATCAGTGCCAAAGATAGGCAGCTTTATGGGTTTAGCAGGATATTATCGACGATTTATTAAAGATTTCTCCAGTAGGATAATGAGGGTAGAGTTGGAGCCATTGCATGAGAGGATGAGTAGGCTTGAAGTTAGTATGATATGAATCTGGCCGGGCATGGCGTTCAAATGATTGGAAGGATCGTTGTGTGAGTGTTAGACGAAGTGGGAAACAGAAGCCTCCGCTCCCGAGCGGTCAAATTCTACCGCCCGAGCGCCAACCAATCGCGAGAAAATCTTTAGTTTCCTATTTTTTGAGTCCTAATTGTTTTAGTAATTAGATTTTTCATATATTTTTGATTTTGTAACAATATATGGACGAAAATCCATCATTGTAAACATTGAATTATTATCGAGTTTATAAAACTTTTCTTTGAGAATTCTCTCAAAAACAAGCTTAAGTTTCGTTATAACTTTTGCATCGTATCAAATCAAACTTATCAAAAGATTTATCTTTTGTGGCGTTTGTCAATCGAATATCACGAGGGTTGCCAAGGACGGGTTCTTTGGAGGTTCTCTTGAACGCGATTGTTCCTATCGTTGATTAATTGTTGCTAGGCGGCGTGATCTAGAGGTGATTATCACACCTATCAATTACTTGTTTCAAAGATCGGGACAAATCAAAGATCTCGTGGGCGGGATCGTATCAAGTGGTATCAGAGCTTTTGGTTTTTGATTCAAGTAAGCGTATCCGTTCAATTCCTCGTAGAATTTTCAACACCGATTTCTACGTATTTGTTGAATCACGAAAAAAAAAAAATTGAGAGTTACTGTTCATCCGCCGTATTTACTGTTCACGGCACTGTTCGTTGTCGGTTGTACTGTTCATCCGCTGATTTACTGTTTACAAAGATCTCGTGGGCGGGATCGTATCATAGTACTAGTGGAGATAAATCTAAGCCTAAAAATATTAGTAGAGGAGAAGAAGAGGAAGATTATGATTTGGGTGGAGATGAGGAGAGCCAAAATGAAAATTGGTGTAGGAATCGAAGAGGTAGAGGATTTGGTAGAGGAAGAAGAGAAGCCGTACGGGGAAGACATGATGGGAATAGGGAAGATGGGAATATGGGTTGTTAGAGTAGGTGCACGCCGAGCCAAATGTTGGCCGAGTGTTCACAATCAAACTCTATGTATGTGCAATCTTTATTTTAATAATATTTGAAATTATTGTTTTGGCACATCTTTATCTGTATACACATGCTAGTTGCATAGATAAAGTTCTTGAATATACAAATAGTAGAAAGAATTTGAGATGTTAATATGATGAGTATCATGAAACTCATATTTGGAATACTGCGTATTCTAAACCGTTCCTAGTCGATTCAGCCGCCGCTAAGAAGGATATAGGCCGTTCGAGTTTGAGACTAGTATATGCGATGTGAGTACCATGTTTCATTGGTAGGGGACATTGTGATGTCCGAGCAAGCAGATAGGTGCTCTTGGTAGAGTGCACTGAACAACCCTCCATAAAGGACTTTCCAAGTGGTTCTCACTTATCGAGTGGAAACGTCCTAGTTTATGGTTGTACACCATTAGTCCTTATAACCCGGGACAACAATGAGACTCTATGTGCTAGCATTTCACTTTGACTTGTTTACCGACTCAAATGGGGTCATTAGGTGGCAAGGTTGGGTGTTTTGTCGAAACATATAGGAGTCGATGCATTGTAGTCGGGGATTCACCGCTAACATTCGGGTATGGATATCCTATGTGTCAAAGTATGAAATCTCTGATCAGAGTGTTGGTGGTAATTATCAAACGGGTTTCATAGATTACACCATCGATGCAACTACGACATGACATATAGTATCGATTCATTGACTACTCTCGGTATATCAATGGTTGTCGAATCGGTCGGGATATATGAGTTGAAGGGACCGTACTGTATGCTAACCATAATTGAATGGTTCTTGAAGGCACTATCATTTGATACCTATGGAATCATGTAAGCGATGCTGCTAGTCGTTCAACATGATTGGTTGGGTATTATCATACTTGAGTTCTGACGTTCTTATTATAAATGATGTGATAAGTAAGAATGTAGCACTTGGGGTATGCGCATATAAGGACATGTTTAGTCCGAATCACATGGAGATGTGAACCCACGGCAAGTTGTATCAATGAACCATTGAGGGCCACACAAGTACTAGCTTTCTAGATCCCGTTGAGAAGAAAAATAGTTCAATGTGTTGAACGGCTTATAAAGGAGTTTATAAGCGTAAAGAAAAATAGAAGTATGACTTCTATGAGGGAAATGTAACTTTTAATTTGAGGAAGTTTTCCTAAATTAAAAAGTTGGCCAAACGAGTAATGTATTTGAAAATTGTGATTTTCATAAACATTATTATGGACTAAATTAAATTAATTTAAGTGTTGAATTAATTAAACACTAGTGGACCTAGTAGAGTCCAAATAATTAAATTAATTCAAGTGTTGAATTAATTAAACAACAATGGACCTTGTAGAGCTCAATTAGAAATAATTATTAAACTAGTGGGCTTGAATAAAATCAAGTAAAAGTTAAATGGTCTCAAATGTGTTTGAGACATTTAAATAAAAGTCCATGGGCCTTGTAATTGTTACAAGCACAAGTAAAATGCATGCTTGAAAGGTGAAGGGTTGGAGACAATTTTTTGAGTCAAAAAGGAATGCATGCTTTTGGGACACACTTTAACTTTTTTCACAACCAAGAAAAATGTCTCCCCTTCTCTCCTACTCCACCATGGCCAAAATTTAGAGCATTTTTCTCTCAAAATTTTGTTCTTCAATTTTTGAAGAAAAACATTCCCTTCTCAAAGAAAAATGCCTTACATTTTCTAGTGCAAGTGTAAGGTGGATCTTCCTTGTTGGTGGTGGGCTTAGTTTTGGAGCAAGGAGTGCTCAAGAGAAGCTTGAAGATTGTCTTGCCATTGAAGAGCTTAGTTGTTTGACACTAAGTTGGAGCCATCATCAATCTCTTGAGATTGATAGGTAAAATTTTCTAAAACACCCTATGTATGACATTTCGTGTTTTTCGTATTTGCTACACATTATGGGATTCGGGTGCTCGGTTTTTGCCCTTGAAAAACAATTTTGAAACTTCTGTTGCGCATACGGGCTCCTTAATCGATCCCCTTTCAAGTGGTATCAAGAGCTATGGTTACGATTTTGGTGTAGCAAATACATGATATTATGTTGAGGTCTATTTCTAACCGCATGAGACAATCAAAACAACAAATCGATGGCCGTTTTTGGGACAATTTTTGGGCAGCAAGTTGTGTTAGAGTAGGTGCACGTCGAGCCAAGTGTTGGCCGAGTGTTCACAATGAAAATCTATGTATAAACAGTCTTTATTTTAATAATATTTGAAATTATTGTTTTGGCACTTCTTTATCTGTATACCCATGCTAGTTGCATAGATAAAGTCCTTGAATATACAAATAGTAGAAAGAATATGAGATGCTCATATGATGAGTATCATGAAACTCATATTTGGAATACTGTATATTCTAAACAGTTCCTAGTCGATTCAGCCGCCGCTAAGAAAGATATAGGCCGCTCGAGTTCGAGATTAGTATCTGCGATGTGAGTACCATGTTTCATTGGTAGGGGACATTGTGATGTCCGAGCATGCAGATAGGTGCTCCTTGTAGAGTGCACTGAACAACCCTCCATAAAGGATTTTCCAAGTGGTTCTCACTTATCGAGTGGAAAAGTCCTAGTTTATGGTTGTACACCATTAGTCCTT
>NC_133323.1:12744419-12768558 GCF_012295235.1 Primulina huaijiensis | reverse complement strand
TATGACTTCTATGAGAGAAATGTAAATTTTAATTTATGGAAGTGTTCCTAAATTAAAAGTTGGCCAAGTGAATAATGTATTTGAAAATTGTGATTTTCATAAACATTATTATGGACTAAATTAAATTAATTCAAGTGTTGAATTAATTAAACACTAGTGGACCTAGTAGAGTCCAAATAATTAAATTAATTCAAGTGTTGAATTAATTAAATATCATTGGGCCTTGAAGAGCCCAACTGGAAATAATTATTTAACTAGTGGGCTTGAGTAAAATCAAGTAAAGTTAAATGGGCTCAAATGTGTTTGAGACATTTAAATTAAAAGTCCATGGGCCCTTTGTAAATGTTACAAGCCCTTTAGGTTTTGCATGCTTAGGAGATGAAAGGTTGGAGAATACTTTTGAATTAAAAATTGCATGGCATGCAACTTTTTGCTTTTTACTTTTCTCACAACCAAGACAAGGAATTAACTCATTCTCCTCCACTCCTACTCTACCTTGGCCGAAAATTGGGTTGATTTCTCTCCAAATTTTTCTCTCATTCTCTTCTTCAAGTGTTGATGAAGAAATATTCTTCTCCTTGAAAAATCCTCTTAATTTTCTAGTGCAAATTAAGTGGGGATTTACCTAGCAAGTGGTGGGCCTAATTTTTGAAGGTTGGAGAGCTTGTAGACTTGTCGTCCTTGAAGACCCAAGTTGTTTACAACTTGGTTGGTGCCATTCATCAATCTCTTGAGATTGATAGGTAAATTTCTTAACACCTTATGTATGACATATTAAGGTGTTTTTTGTATTTGTTACACAAATTTGTGTGGTGGCCGAAAATATTCATTTAAAATATGGTTTTTTAAACTGCCGTTGCGCTTCCGGTCACCGTAACCGATCCCTTTTCAAGTGGTATCCGAGCTATGGTTACGTTTTTGGTGTAGCAAATACATAATATTATATTGAGGTCGATTTCTAACCGCATGAGATGATTTGTTGCAACAAAAATCAAGGCTTTTGAAGGGTGAATTCGGGCAGCATGTTGTTGCCCATTTCGGGCAGCTCGGGCTGCCCGAGGGGCTGCCCATTTCGGGCAGCAAGGGCAGCCTGAAGGGCTGCCCGAACAGCCCATATGTTTAATAAAAAAAATTTTTTGTTGCCGGAATCCGGCGACGGCGATGACGACTAGGGTTTTCAAAAGGTGTTTTGAAATATCAAAGTGTCATGGGCCTTGAGTTGTTGGGCCATTGGATGGCTAACATATTTGTGATTTTAAATGGGCCAAAATGTTTTTGGAGAAAAAAATGAGTTTTTGGGCCCTTAAGTTTAAAATTACAAAAGTTTCAAATATTTTCTCATGAAATAAATAATTTAAGTTGGACTTTAATTATTTATAGTAAATTGTGATTTACAAGAAATTCGGTTATAAATAAATTAATTGGAAAGTAGACAAAAGTGTTTGTATACTTTGTTAATTTAGTTTCTAATCGTGCCGGTTAGTGATTGGATCAAGATATATAATATTGGATCAATTAATTATTGTGATAATTAATTGATGGTGTATGATATGTGATATTATGCATGAAGGATGATCAAAAGCCCAAACCCAATTTGCTAGGTGTATGCTAGGATATTTTGTGTTGAATGATTGTAATAATTATCAAATTTAAAGTGGGCTTGGTTTATGGCCCGTTCCCACCCCATGAGATGTATCCCTATTTGCCATGGATATTTATTTGTAAATATTAGTATAGTGGAAGATCAAGATTGGAAGATGGTGGCCTTGATGATTATGAAGATCGAAGACATGTAAATATTGGAAGCTAATGTAATAGTTGCATTTGCATCCCATGCATTTCCCTAGGATTGGACCTAGGCCCGTGTTTAGCTCACACGGGCCATTAGTGTTGGGGCGATTGATCATCCTTGTTTATTTACTGTTTATAATATATGCATGATATGTTATAAAAAATGAGTATGTGCGTTATTATTATGATAGTAACAAAGTTGCATGAATCCGGCAAACATACGATCAAACGTGGCGAGCTTTTAAATAAAATTAATGATGAGACCTTTCAAAAATTAAAAACCCTCATTTTGAATAAGATTCAAAATTAATATCAAGCCCGAAAAGGGGAATTATAAAGTTGTTTATAATTTCCATGTCTTCCATCGACAATGGGTGCATGATGAACGCTACCCGTGCTCGGGGCTCGGCTCATATTATTGGGGGGGCCCTGGGTGCCGGAAAGCTGTGACATCCATTGACATGGTGATGTGAACTACGTGGAACTCCCATGATTTCGGCTCATATTATTGAGGGAACTCATGGTGACCGTCCCATTAAGGTTCAACATCGATGTGTAAGGCTTGACACGTAAAGATGAACGACGTCTTATTATTGGGTCCTAATAAAACGTGAGACAAAAGTTTACGTTAAGGGTTGCATTGTGATGCAATTGGAAACTACCTTTTTGGGATTAGGATTGGCTTATATTATTCGGGATCATAATTCGCTAATTGGACCTTACGTACCTACTGAGGAAAGGTGTTTCCCGTTTTCATTAGAGGGTAGTGAAAATGTCAAAAAAGTGGGAGCAAAAATTTATAAAGTAAAAGTCCATACTTTATATCTTACTAAATATTTTAAAATAGTGATTAACATTTATCTGTTTTACTTTTCAGTACAAAATTTGACAATGTCTTCAATTCGCAATCCGCTTTCTGCCATACTCGAAAAACACGTATTAACCGGACCTAATTATCTCACTTGGCTAAGAAACCTAAAGATCGTCTTGAACTCTGAAAGGATTGTATATACACTAACTGAGTCGCCCCCTGTTGAGGCTCCGACTGGCTGCACTCCTGAGGAATTGCAGACCTACAAGGATTGGTGTGACCATGACTTGAAGGCCAAGTGTTATATGCAGGCTTCTATGAATGATGAGCTGCAGAGGCGTTTTGAGGATGCAAAGAGTGCTGCTGACATTCATTTGCACCTCAAAGAGCTCTTTGGTGAGCAAACTCGGCCTCTTAGGCATGCTACCGTCAAGGAGCTAATCACTTTGCGCATGCGAGACGGGGCCTCGGTCCATGAGCATGAACTAAAGATGATTGGGCTCGTGGATAAGCTCGTTGGCATGGATCTGATTTTGCCTTCGGAGCTGACCACCGACGTGTTGCTGTTGTCATTGCCTAGCTCATTTGATCCTTTTGTGGTGAACTTCAACATGAACAAGATGGAGCCGACCCTTGAGGAGTTGGTAAACATGCTTGTGACTTTTGAGTCCACTATCAAGAAAGAGAAGCTTGTTCTTTTTGTGGGCTCTTCATCTGGCACGAAGACCGGTCCACCTGGGAAGGGAAAGAAGCGTTCTTTCCAACGTCCCAAGAAGAGCGTGTCCTTGAAGAGGCAGACTCTGGGTCTCGTAGTGGCAACCACACCAGTGAAGGCTGACAAGACTGTTGACATCTGTCAGCCCTGCAAGAAGCCTGGACATTGGAGGCGTAACTGCTGGGAATATCTTGGCCAGAAGAGTTCTGGAAACGGTATGTTCTATATTGAAGTAAACATTTCAATTAACTCTACTTCTTGGGTATTGGATACCGGATGTGGCTCACATCTCTTTAATGATTTGCAGGCGATGGGAAGAAGTAGGAGGCTCAGGTAAGGTGAGACCTTCTTGAGGATGGGCAATGGAGCAAGGGTTGCTGCCAAGGCCGTAGGAGATGTTTGCTTATATTTGAACAACGATTTTAAGTTATTTTTGAGAGATGTTTTGTTTGTACCAGATTTGGTGAAAAACATTATTTCCATTTCTATGTTAGATAAAGATGGATTTTCTTGTTTATTTAGCAAAGGTGTTTGCAACATTTACAAGAATGAATGTTTAATTGGTACTGGAGAACTTGAAAACGATCTCTACACCTTAAAATTGAAAGATATTCCACTAAACAATGTCCAAGCAATAACATCAACAAACAAGCGCAAACAAGATACTCTTAATATGGCACAATTATGGCATGCTCGATTAGGACATATTTTCCTAAGAAGGATGTACAAGCTAGTGGGAGTTGGCATGTTTGATATGTCTGATATTAATGCTCTCACGACTTGTGAATCCTGTCTAAAAGGAAAGATGACCAAAATTCCCTTTAAGGGCCATGTGGAGTGAGCCAAAGGGTTATTGGATTTGATCCATACCGATGTGTGCGGTCCACTTAGCATCACCACTCCGCATGGACATGCCTACTTCATCACCTTTACCGATGACTTTTCGAGGTATGGGTATGTGTATTTGATGAAATACAAGTCTGAAGCCTTTGTAAGGTTCAAAGAATTCAGAAGTGAAGTAGAGAAGCAATTGGGACGAAGCATCAAGACACTTCGATCGGATCGAGGTGGTGAGTACTTGAGTGCCGAGTTTCAAGAGTATCTTAGGGAGAATGGGATTCTCTCGCAGTGGACTACGCCCGCTACACCACAATTGAATGGTGTTTCGGAGCGTCGTAACCGGACTTTGATGGACATGGTTCGGTCTATGATGGGGATCACGGAGTTGCCACCATCCTTTTGGGGATATGCGCTTGAGACAGCGGCACTGTTGTTGAACAATGTCCATTCAAAGGCAGTTGATAAGACACCATATGAGATATGGATGGGTAAGCCTCCAAAATATTCTTATCTTAGAATATGGGGGTGCCCTGCTTATGTGAAGCAGGTAATGGGAGATAAATTGGATAGTCGATCCATTTTATGTTACTTTGTGGGATATCCAAGGAGTTCAGTTGGATATTATTTCTATCATCCCCAAGAAACAAAAGTGTTTGTTTCTAGGAATGCAACCTTTTTGGAAAAAAAATTTCTATTGGATAGAAAAGGCGAGATGGTAGAACTCGAAGAGGTTCGAGAGACACCCACAGTTGTAGAACCCACACCTGAAGAGCCAAGAGAGGAGATACAAGCTCCTAGAAGATCCGAGAGAGTCTCGAGACCACCTATGAGGTATGGTCTTCTTCTTGAAGAGGGCCATGATGAGCCTAACCATGGATGTGATCCAAGGACCTTCAAGGAAGTGTTATCTGATGCCGATTCATCCAAATGGCTTGAAGCGATGGAATCTGAGATGAATTCCATGCATTCGAACCAAGTGTGGAATCTCGTGGATCCACCTGAGGGAATTGTTCCCATAGGGTGTAAATGGATTTACAAGAGGAAACTTGGGGCGGATGGGAAGGTATTGACCTTCAAGGCGCGATTGGTGGCAAAAGGATATACTCAAAGACAAGGAGTTGACTTTGAGGAAACCTTTTGTCCAGTTGCAATGTTCAAGTCCATAAGGATTTTGCTAGCCATAGCTGCATGGTATGACTATGAGATATGGCAGATGGATGTTAAGACAGCCTTTCTTAATGGGGATATTAAGGAAGAGATTTACATGTCTCAACCCGAAGGGTTTACATCTATCGGAAGTGAGCATATGGTATGCAAACTTCAAAGATCTATTTATGGTCTAAAGCAGGCATCTAGGAGTTGGAACCTCAGATTCGATAGTACAATCAAAGAGTTTGGTTTTGCTAAGAATCCTGAGGAACCCTGTGTGTATAAGAAGGTCAGTGGGAGTGCTGTGACAACCTTGTGCATTATGTTGATGACATTCTACTCATTGGGAATGATGTAGGGATGTTGCAATCAACTAAGATATGGTTAGCAAGTAAGTTCTCGATGCAGGACTTGGGTGAAGCATCTTTTGTATTGGGAACACAGATCTATAGAGATAGATCAAAAAGATTGCTTGGTCTCACCCAGTCCACATATTGATAACATCGTGAAGCGGTTCTCGATGGATGAGTCCAAGAGAGGACATCTACCAATGTGTCATGGCGTGTCCCTATCCAAGTCTATGTCTCCCAAGACTGATGCAGAGATAGCGGCGATGACAAGCATTCCTTATGCATCTGCGATTGGTAGCATCATGTATGGGATGATATCTACACGTCCAGACGTGGCTTTTGCACTAAGTGTAGTGTGTAGATATCAATCCAACCCTGGTCTTCCACACTGGAAAGCTGTGAAAGACATCCTCAAGTATTTGAGAAGGACCAATAAGTTGTTCTTGGTCTATGGTGGTGGAGAACTGAAATTGGAAGGCTACACCGACTCTAGCTTCCAAAGCGATATCGATGACTCGAAGTCAACCTGGTGCTGCTGTCTCTTGGAAGAGTTCCAAGCAAGACAGTACTGCGGATTCCACCACTGAGGCGGAATATATTGCTGCATCAGCTGCAGCAAAGGAGGCTGTTTGGATAAGGAATTTCGTCCAAGAGTTGGGCGTCATTCCTAATGGAGTTGCTCCTGTTCCGGTGTTTTGTGACAACACGGGAGCCATTGCTCAAGCAAAGGAGCCGAGGTCTCATCAGAAGTCCAAACACGTATTGAGAAAGTACCACATCCACAGAGAGATCGTGGAAAGAGGAGATGTCACGATTGACAAAGTCGGCTACACAGATAATGTTGCTGATCCGCTAACTAAGCCTTTACCTGGACCATTATTCGAGGAGCATCGCGAATCGATGGGTTTGAAGTATATGGGTAGTTGGCTCTAGTGCAAGTGGGAGATTGTTAGAGTAGGTGCACGTCGAGCCAAGTGTTGGCCGAGTGTTCATAATGAAACTCTATGTATAAACAGTCTTTATTTTAATAATATTTGAAATTGTTATATTGGCACTTCTTTATCTTTATACCCATGCTAGTTGCATAGATAAAGTCCTTGAATATACAAATAGTAGAAAGAATATGAGATGCTCATATGATGAGTATCATGAAACTCATATTTGGAATACTGTATATTCTAAACAGTTCCTAGTCGATTCAGCCGCCGTTAAGAAGGATATAGGCCGCTCGAGTTCGAGACTAGTATCTGCGATGTTAGTACCATGTTTCATTGGTAGACGACATTGTGATGTCCGAGCATGCAGATAGGTGCTCCTGGTAGAGGGCACTGAACAACCCTCCATAAAGACTTTCCAAGTGGTGCTCACTTATCGAGTGGAAACGTCCTAGTTTATGGTTGTACACCATTAGTCCGTATGACCCGAGACAACATTGAGACTCTATATGCTAGCATTGCGCTTTGAATTGTTTACCGACTCAAATGGGGTCATCAGGTGGCAAGGTTGGGTGTTTTGTCGAAACTTATAGGAGTCGATGTATTGTAGTCGGGGATTCACCGCTTACCTTCGGGTATAAGTATCCTATGTGTACGTAGTATGAAATCTCTGATCAGAGTGTTGGTGGTAATTATGAAACGGGTTTCAAAGATTACATCATCGATGCAACTACGACATGACATATAGTATGGATTCATTGACAACTCTCGATATACCAATGGTTGTCGCATCGGTTGGGATATATGAGTTGAAGGGACCGTACTGTACGCTAACCATAATTGAATGGTTCTTGCAGGCACTATCATTTGATACCTAGAGAATCATGTAAGCGATGCTGTTAGGCATTTAACAAGATTGGTGGGTACTATCGGACTTGAGTTCTGACGTTCTTTTTATCAAGGAGTTGATAATTAAGAATGGAGCGATTGGGGTATGTTCGTATAAGGACATGTTTAGTCCGAATTACATGGAGATGTGAACCCACGGCTAGTTGTACCAATGAACCATTGAGAGCCACACAAGTACTAGCTTTCTAGATCCCGTTGAGAAGTAAAATAGTTCAATGAGTTGAACGGTTTATAAAGGAGTTTATGCTGTAAGGAAAATAGAAATATGACTTCTATGAGGGAAATGTAACTTCTAATTTGTGGAAGTGTTTCTAAATTAAAAGTTGGCCAAATAAATGATGTATTTGAAAATTTTGATTTTCATAAACATTATTATGGACTAAATTAAATTAATTCAAGTGTTGAATTAATTAAACACTAGTGGGCCTAGTATAGTCCAAATAATTAAATTGATTTAAGTGTTGAATTAATTAAATCACATTGAGCCTTGTAGAGCCCAATTAGAAATAATTATTAAAATAGTGGGCTTGAGTAAAATCAAGTAAAGGTTAAATGTTCTGATATGTGTTTGAGACAATTTAAAATAAAATTCCACGGGCCTTGTAATTGTTACAAGCCCAAGTGAAAAGCATGCTAGGGAAATGAAGGGTTGGAGACAATTTTTGAGTTAATTGCATGGCATACACATGCACCTTTTTGCTTTTAACTTTTTCCACAACCAAGAAAGGTCTTCCTCCCTTCTCTCCCGATTCACCTTGGCCGAAATTTGCAAGATTTTTCTCTCCAATTTTTCTTCTTCAATTGTTGATGAAAGAAAGGTCTTCTAAAAGAAAAGTCCTCTAATTTTTCTAGTGCAAAATTAGAGGAGATTTACCTAGTTGGTGGTGGGCTTAATTTTTTACCAAAGAGTGCTCAAAGGAGAAGCTTGTAGATTTTCTTCCTTCAAGAGCTAAGTTGTTTACTACTTAGTTGGAGCCAAACATCAATCTTTTAAGATTGATAGGTATATTTCTTAAACACCCTATGTATGACATTTGTGTGTTTTCGTATTTGCTACACATTATAGGCTTAAGGTGTTCGGTTTTCTTGCTACAAAATTATTTTGAAACTTCCGTTGCGCATACGGGCACCTTAATCGATCTCCTTTCAAGTGGTATCAGAGCTAAGAATACTATTTTGTGTAGCATATACTTGACATTATATTGAGGTCGATTTCTAACCGCATGAGATGAATTTTCGTAACAAAAATCGAGGCCGTCGTGGGGCGGTTTTGGGCAGCATGTTGCTGCCCATTTTGGGCAGACTGCCCGAACAGCCCCTTTTTTTAATAAAAAAAAAAAAATTTGGCCGGAATCAGGCAACGACGATGACGACTAGGGTTTCCAAAAGTGTTTTGGATTATCAAAGTGTCATGGGCCTTGAAGCTGTTGGGCCATTAGATGGCTAACAAATTTGTGAAATTTAAATGGGCCAAAATGTTTTTGGTGAAAAATGATTTCTTGGGCCTTCAAGTTTAAAATTACAAAAGTTGCAAATATTTTCTCATGAAATAAATAATTGAAGTTGGACTTTAATTATTTATAGTAAATTGTGATTTACAAGAAATTCAGTTATAAATAAAATAATTAGAAAGTAGACAAAGGAGTTTATATACTTTGTTAATTTAGTTTATAATCGTGGCGGTTAGTGATTGGATCAAGATATATAATATTGGATCAATTAATTATTGTGATAATTAATTGATGGTGTATGATATGTGATATTATGCATGAAGGATGATCAAAAGCCCAAGCCCAATTTGCTAGGTGTATGCTAGGATATTTTGTGTTGAATGATTGTAATAATTATCAATTTATAAAGTGGGCTTGGTTTATGGGCCGTTCCCACCCCCCTTGAGATGTATCCCTATTTGCCATGTATATTTATTTGTAAATATTAGTATAGTGGAAGATCAAGATTGGAAGATGGTGGCCCTGATGATTATGAAGATCGAAGACATGTAAATATTGAAAGCTTATGTAAAAGTTGTATTTGCATCCCATGCATTTCTCTAGGATTGGACCTAGGCCCGTGTTTAGCTCACACGGGCCATTAGTTTGGGGCGATTTATCATCTTTGTTTTGTTTACTGTTTATAAAATATGCATGATATGTTATAAATAATGAGTATGTGCGTTATTATTATGATAATAACAAAGTTGCATGAATTCGGCAATCATACGAACAAACATGGCGAGCTTTTAAAATAAAATTAATGAGGAGACCTTTTAAACTTAAAAAACCTCATTTTGAATAAGATTCAAAATTAATATCAAGCCCGAAAAGGAGAATTATAAAGGTGTTTATAATTTCCATGTCTTCCATCGACAATGGGTACATGATGAACGCTACTCGTGTTTGGGGCTCGGCTCATATTATTGGGGGGGCTTTGGACACCAGAAAGTTGTGACATTCATTGACATGGTGTTGTGAACTACGTGGAACTCCCATGATTTCGGCACATATTATTGACGGAACTCATGGCGACCGTCCATTAAGGTTCAACATCGATGGGTAAGGCTTGACACGTAAAGATGAACGACGTCATATTATTGGGTCCTAATCAAACGTGAGACAAAAGTTTACGTAGAGTGTTGCATGGAGATGCAATTGAAAACTACCTTTTAGGAATTTTGATTGGCTGATATTATTCGGGATCATAATTCGCTAGTGAAAGATGTCAAAACAGTGGGAGTAAATATTTATAAAGTAAAAGTCCATACTTTATATCTTACCAAATATTTTAAATAGTCAATAACATTTATCTGTTTTAGTTTTCAGTACAAATTTGACAATGTCTTCGATTCACAATCCGCTATTTGTAATACTCGAAAAACACATATTAACTGGACCTAATTACCTCACTTGGCTAAGAAACCTGAAAATCGTCTTGAATTCGGAAAGGATAGCATATACACTTACTGAGTCGCCCCCTGTTGAGGCTCCGACTAGCTACACTCTTGAGGAATTGCAGACTTACAAGGATTGGTGTGACCTTGACTTGAAAGCCAAGTGTTATATGCAGGCTTCTATGAATGATGAGCAGCAGAGGTGTTTTGAGGATGCAAAGAGTGCTGCTGACATTCATTTGCATCTCAAAGACCTCTTTGGTGAGCAGACTCGACCTCTTAGGCATGCTACCGTCAAGGAACTGATCACTTTGCGCATGCGAGATGGGGCCTCGGTCCATGAGCATGGCCTGAAGTTGATTGGGCTCGTGGACAAGCTCGTTGGCATGGATTTGATGTTGCCTTCGGAGTTGACCACCGACGTGTTGCTCTTGTCACTGCCTGGCTCGTTTGAGCTTTCTGTGGTGAATTTCAATATGAACAAGATGGAGCTGACCCTTGAGGAGTTGGTGAACATGCTTGTGACCTTTGAGTCCACCATCAAGAAAGAGAAGCCGGTTCTTTTTGTGGGTTCTTCATCTGGCACGAAGATTGATCCACGTGGGAAGGGAAAGAAGCGTTCTTCCCAACGTCCCAAGAAGAACGTGCCCTTGAAGAGGTAGACTCCGAGTCCCGTTGTGGCAGCCACACCAGTGAAGGCTGACAAGACTGTTGACATCTGTCATCACTGCAAGAAGCCTGGACATTGGAGGCGTAACTGCAGGGAATATCTTGCCCACAAGAGTTCTGGAAATGGTATGTTCTATATCGAAGTAAATATTTCAATTAACTCTACTTCTTGAGTATTAGATACCGGCTGTGGCTCACATCTCTGTAATGAGTTGCAGGTGATGGGAAGAAATAGGAGGCTTAGGGAAGGTGAGACCTTCTTGAGGATGGGCAATGCAGCAAGAGTTGCTGCCAAGGACATAGGAGATGTTTACTTGCTTTTGAACAATGATTTTAAGTTAATTTTAAGAGATGTTTTGTTTGTACCTGAATTGGTGAAAAACATTGTTTCCATTTCTATGCTTGATAAAGATGGATTTTCTTGTTTATTTAGCAAATGTGTTTGCAACATTTACAAGAACGAATGTTTAATTTGTACTGAGAACTTGAAAATGATCTCTACACCTTAAAATTAAAAGATATTCCACTAAACAATGTCCAAGCAATAACAACAACAAACAAGCGAAAACAAGATACTCTAAATTCGACACAATTATGGCATGCTCGATTAGGACATATTTCCCTAAGAAGGATAAACAAGTTAGTGGAAGTGGGCATGTTTGATATGTCTGATATTAATGCTCTCACGACTTGTGAATCCTGTCTAAAAGGAAAGATGACCAAAATTTCCTTTAAGGGCCGAGTGGAGCGAGCCAAAGAGTTATTGGATTTGATCCATACCGATGTGTGCGGTCCGCTTAGCATCACCACTAAGTATGGACATGCCTACTTCATCACCTTTACCGTTGACTTTTCGAGGTATGGGTATGTGTATTTGATGAAATACAAGTCTGAAGCCTTTGAAAGGTTCAACGAATTCAGAAGTGAAGTAGAGAAACAGTTGGGAAGAAGCATCAAGAAACTTCGATCGAATCGAGGTGGTGAGTACTTGAGTGCCGAGTTCCAAGAGTATCTTAAGGAGAATGGGATTCTCTCGCAATGGACTCCGCCCGCTACACCGTAGTTGAATGGTGTTTCGGAACGTCGTAACCGGACTTTGATTGACATGGTTCGGTCAATGATTCATGGAGTTGCCACCATCTTTTTGTTGTTATTCTCTTGAGACAGCGGCACTGTTGTTGAACAATGTCTATTCAAAGGCAGTTGATAAGACTCCATATGAGATATGGATGGGTAACCTCCCAAATATTCTTATCTTAGAATATGGGGGTGCCCTGCTTATGTGAAGCAGGTAGTGGGAGATAAATTGGATAGTCGATCCATTTTATGTTACTTTGTGGGATATCCAAGGACTTCAGTTGGATACTATTTCTATTATCCCCAAGAAACAATGGTGTTTGTTTCTAGGAATGCAACCTTTTTGGAAAATGAATTTCTATTGGATAGAAAAGGGGAGATGATAGAACTCGAAGAGGTTCGAGTGACGCCCACAATTTTAGAACCCACACCCGAAGAACCAAGAGAGGAGATACAAGCTCCTAGAAGATCCTAGAGAGTCTTAAGACCACCTATGAGGTATGGTCTCCTTCTTGAAGAGGGCCATGATGAGCCTAACCATGGATGTGATCCAAGGACCTTCAAGGAAGCGTTATCTGATGCCGATTCATCCAAGTGGCTTGAAGCAATGGAATCTGAGATGAATTCCATGCATTCGAACCAAGTGTGGAACCTTGTGGATCCACCCGAGGGAACCGTTGCCATATGATGTAAATGGATTTACAAGAGGAAACTTGGGGCCAAAAATTCTGAAGAAGCCACGTACGAGATTTGCATGTAATATATATATGTTATTCACTCTCATTTTCCTCCACCTTGCAACCAGCACCACCGAGAGAAGTATTCAAGAAAGCTCAAGATCCTCACATATTAGACATTTGATTGTGAAGAATACAACCATCCGATTTTCGATCCGAGCTTAGATTCTTGTTCCTCGCCTTAAGAGCTATCAAAGGATGTAAGTTTCTTTACATTTCAGCAGAGTTTGAAGTTTAGATGTTGGGGAAATTGTGATATGATTCCTATTATGTGTTGGTATGATAGTGGTAATCTTATATTCGATACCGGATCGAAGAAATGATATCGTATGCAATTTATACGAAATTCCAGCATGTATTGGTTTGGAAATTATGCAGATTTTGAGATCTTGATATATAGATTGTGATGATTCTGAGTTGTAATATGGATTATGTCGCGATTTGAGTTGATCGGATTGAGAAATCACGCCGTTATGCCGTCGAATTGTATTGAGATTGAATAATGAGTTGTACAAGATTTGCTTTGAGTTGTGTTTTTATAGATTATATCTATATATTGTCATTTCAGAGTTGATATTATCAGATTCGACATCAAGACTTCGACTACGACAAATACTGTACAACGAAAGGTATAATTCAATGTTGATTCGGGAAGATACAACTCGAGCTAGATTCGACTTGAGTTTCCCTAAATCACATACTAGATGATTATTACCTTGTTATGCTTTATTTATTGATTTATCTTAAAGCATTGAGATAGGAGAGTCCTTGGTAGATTAGCCAAGTCGGATGTTCGGTTGTGTCGATGGGCGTAGGAGAAGATTCACTCCTATTGTAGACATTCGATACAGAGGACCGAAGTCTGGGAATAAGACGTACCTCCACCCCGATTGGGAGAGTAGGTGGGAGACTTGTTACGTCTTATTCACACCGGGATCCCTAGACTTAGAGTCGAGTCAAAGATATGAGTTTGATTTACGTTGCCTGATTTAGATTCGTTGTGTTTCATAGACTATGGAACATATTCCTATTGTTTACATTCATGATAGCATGTTCATGATTTATATTGTGTCTATGCATGTATACATTGCTTTATACTGGGATTTATTCTCACCGGAGTTTCCGGCTGTTGTTGTGTCTGTATGTGTGCATAACAACAGGTGGGGCAGGATCAGGGTCGAGATGAGGATGAGTGAGAGTTGATAGCGTGGTGATCACGGGCGTAGCAGAAGCACTAGTTGTTGTATTAGACATGTATTAATACTTTTAAACACTAGTTTGATTGTATGAATGAAACAAGACATGTATTTGCTGTTAATGAAATGCAATAAATCTTATGTATGTGTAGTATGTTAAGAGCAAATTTTTGACCCACATTTTCTAACAAAGATCCAATTAATCCCAAAGATAATCGAGTTAGAGCCCGAGTCCCCACAACAGGTGGTATCAGAGCCGTAGGTTCTGTAGACTGAGATAGAATAGATTGAGCGGGTTAGATGAGTCTTTTTCCTTGCTTTTGTGTGTTAGCATGATTTATTGCTTTCCTTATTACATGTTGTGTTGTTATCTGAGTTGATTACAGCATGCTTTTACAAAGACTGAATCAGAACCGAGTCTGGATCAGAGGTATATGATCAGAGGAGGACTGAGACAGACTGTATCGATTGTGTACTAATATGTGTGATAATCAGATTATGCCTCCTCGACGAGTACCGCAACCAGTAGCAGGTCGGGCACCAGAACAGGGCAGTACTTCGAATGACCCTATGGATGTTACTGCAACCCCGATGGAGACTCTGATGAAACGGTTTCAGTCGTTCCGACCACCGATATTGAAGGGTACGGAAATTTCAGTTGAGTGTGAAAGCTGGTTAGATGACATTGAGATGTTATTTGAGTCCCTTGATTATACTGATGAGCGGCGAGTGAAGTTGATTGGGCACCAACTGCAAGAGGTTGCCAAGAACTGGTGGATTACCATAAAGAGAGCCTTGGAGCATCGTGGTACAGAGGTCACTTGGAAGGTGTTCAAGACAGAGTTCTATCAGCGATTCTTTCCCATCTCCTACCGAAAAGACAAAGGTGCTGAATTCGCCAACCTGAGATAGGGACAGCTGAACATCGAAGAATATGTCGCTAAGTTCTCCACATTACTCCGGTTTGCTCCCCACGTTGCTGGGAATGACGAGGCCGTTGTGGATAAGTTTATCAATGGCCTGAATCCGGAGATATTCACCTTGGTGAACACGGGACGACCCAACAATTTTTCCGATGCATTGAACAGGGCGAAGGGAGCAGAAGCTGGGTTGCTTAGGCAACGAAGCACTTCTTATGCCGCTCAGACTCCTAGACCACCCCAGCTCTTGGGTCAGTATCAGCAACCACCTCCCTGATTCGAGAGTGGTGGTAGCAGCAGCGGGAGGAAAGACAGTTTGAAAGCGAAGGGGAAGCAGTTCAAGAAATCAGGGAGCAGTTCGTCGAGCTCCAGTGGGCCGAGACAGATAGGGTCGGGCCAGAGATCAGAGTATACAGGGGTTTACTGTAGTTCTTGTGGAGGTAGACATGCCACCGAGCAGTGTCAGGGCGTGATGGGTCGCTGCAACATTTGCAGACAGCAGGGCCACTTCGCCAAGGTCTGTCCACAGAGAGGTGCACAGCAGACTCAGAGTGTAGGAACATTTGGCCCAGTAGCTCAGCCTGAGAGGCAAGCGTCATCTGTTCACTCCTTTCAGCCGCCACCTGCACAGACCCAATCCCGAGCCAGAGGTGGCCAGACAGTGAGCCAACCTCCCAGACAGCAGGCTCGAGTATTTGCACTGACAGAAGAGCAGGCCCAAGATGCGCCAGATGATGTGATTGCAGGTAACTGTTTTCTTTGCGGTTATCCTGCTTATGAACTGATAGACACAGGTTCTACTGTAGTGTCTGTCTCTTCTCCTTTGGGGACAGGGTTGATATCAGTGACATCTGTTAGATCGTGTTTACTACAGTATGATGGGCATGAGATAGATTTAGATTGTATTGTACTTGGGTTATCTGATTTTGACTGCATTATTGGTATCGACATGCTAACCAAGTACAAAGCGACAGTAGACTGTTTCCACAAGATTGTTAGATTCAGACCAGAGATGGCTGAAGAGTAAAAGTTTTACGGCAAAGGGTCTAGAGCTAGAATTCCTTTGATTTCAGTATTGTCTATGAATCGATTACTACAGAAAGGAGCAGAAGGGTTCCTTGTCTATTCAGTTGATTTATTGAAATCGAGTCCTACCTTGGTAGATGTGCCAGTGGTTTGCGAGTTTGCAGATGTGTTCCCCGATGAAATTCTGGGATTGCCTCCAGTCAGAGAGGTAGATTTTAACATCGACCTAGTACCAGGTACGGTTCCTATTTCTCGAGCTCCTTATAGAATGGCACCGATAGAGTTGAAAGAATTGAAAGAACAGCTTGAAGATTTGCTGGCCAAGGGATATATCAGACTGAATGTATCTCATTGGGGCGCACCAGTGCTATTCGTGCGAAAGAAAGACGGTTCGATGAGATTGTGTATCGATTACCGGCAACTGAACAAGGCAACATTAAAGAACAAGTACCCATTGCCTCGCATCGATAATTTGTTTGATCAGTTGCGGGGATCTTCTGTCTAGTCCAAGATCAACTTGCGATCTGGATATCATCAGCTGCGAGTCAGAGATTCAGATATACCGAAGACTGCATTCCGAACCCGGTATGGACATTTCGAGTTTATTGTCATGCCTTTTGGTTTAACGAATGCGCCAGCGGTGTTTATGGGTCTGATGAACCGTGTCTTTCATAGGTACTTGGATGAGTTTGTGATTGTTTTTATAGATGATATTTTGGTGTATTCCAAGAGTCTGATTGAGCATGCTGATCATTTGAGAACTGTATTGAGAATTCTGAGATTAGAGAAATTGTATGCTAAACTGTAAAAGTGTGAGTTTTGGTTGAGACAGGTGGTGTTTTTGGGGCATATTATATTTGGAGACGGTATATCTTTCGATCCGAGCAAAGTCGAGGCAGTGATTAGTTGGCCTAGACCGACTTCTGTGCCAGAGATATGCAGTTTCATGGGTCTGGCAGGATACTATCGACGATTCATCCGAGATTTTTCCAGTATAGCGAAGCCAATCACTCAGTTGACTCAGAAGAATGCGCCTTTTATCTGGTCAGAAGCATGTGAGTCGAGCTTCGTAGAGTTGAAGAAGAGATTGACTAGTGCTCCAGTCCTGACGATACCTTCAGGTACGGGTGATTTCGTTGTATATTGTGATGCATCTCACAGAGGACTAGGATGTGTTCTTATGCAGCGAGGACATGTGATTGCATACGCTTCGAGACAGCTGAAGCCACATGAGAGTCGATACCCAATTCATGATCTTGAATTGGCGGCTATCGTTTTTGCATTAAAGATCTGGCGTCACTATCTGTATGGGGAGAAATTTGAGATCTACTCTGATCACAAAAGCCTGAAGTATCTGTTTTCTCAGTCAGAGTTGTATATGAGACAGCAAAAATGGATTGATCTGCTGAAAGACTTTGATTGCGAGATCAAGTACTATCTAGGGAAGTCGAATGCAGCAGCGGATGCTTTGAGTCGAAAGGTATGTTCCTTATCCTTGTCGACGATAGGTGTTTCGAATATGATAGAAGATTGTTGTAATGCCCGAGATTTTTATCCTGTTAATCTGAGACTATTAATTGATTGATTGATATGGTTATAGACAGAGCATGTCGAGATGGGCTTGGAATTGTTGAGTTGAGAGTATGTGCAAGTATTATGTGTGAGACCCGAAGGTCTCGCGCATATGCGCGGCTGGTGGGCGCGCATATGCGCGAGCTGAGTGAGTCCAAGAGATGCCGAGACGAAGGTCTCGCGCATATGCGCGACAAGAGGCGCGCATATGCGCGAGTTGTCCAGTAGCCAAAGGAGTTGTCCAGAGTATTGGGCGCATATGCGCCGAGAAGGGGCGCGCATATGCGCCAGCAGATAAAATTGTTAAGTGCCGAGACCGTAGGTCTCGCGCATATGCGCCGGTTGAGGTCGCGCATATGCGCGAGACGTGCAGATTGAAAAATAAGCCAAGTGTCCTTGCCATGCATATATAATGTGTATTATCTTCATTCCTTCCTTCTTCAGCAGCAAAGAACCGAGAGAAAAGCTTCAGAATTTCTTCAAAGTTTCATCATAGCTTAGATTGGTGATTGTGAAGAATCCAACCATTCGATTTTCGATCCGAGACTAGATTCGTGCTTTTCTCTTCAATAGCTTCAAGAGGATGTAAGTTTTGTTCAATTCCTAGATGGTTTGAAGTTTAGATGTTGGGGGAAATCAGAGTTTGATTGTTATTAATTGTTCTTGTGATTATTGGGAACGTTTATTCGCAACCGGATCGAAGAAATGATATCGTATGCATTTTATATGAATTTCCGCATGTCTTGACTTGAGTATATACAGATTTCAGTATAGTAGATGTTGCTATGATGAGAATTATGAGTTGTTGGTTATAGATTATTGATGTTGGATTGACCGGTATCGAAAGATTACGTCGTTATGCCGTCGAAATGTACCGAGATTGAATATTAATCCGTATATGTATTGCTTGAAGTTAGAGATTGATATGATGCATTGTATATATGTCATTTCAGATTGGGTTTGACAGATTCGATATCAAGAATACGAGACTTCGACTTGTTCAAACCGAGACTACGACAAGAAAGGTATAATTCATGTGAACACGGGAAGACATGACTCGATTCAGACTGGATACGAGTTTCCCAAAATCACATACTAGATTCTTAATTATGTTTGATTATGATTTTGTCTTGTTTATAGATTTATATTCAAGCATTTGAGATAGGAGTCATTGACAGATTGTCAAACTAGACGTTCGGTGTATCGACGCATAGGAGCAGATCATCTCCGATTGTAGACATTCGATACAGATATGACCGAAGTCTAGGAATAAGACGTACCGCCACCCCGATTGGGAGAGTAGGTGGGAGACTTGTTACGTCTTATTCACACCGGGATCCCTAGACTTAGATATGAGTCGAGTCAAAGAATAAGAGTTGAAGAGTTTTATCTGTATTCACTAGTGTGTAATAATTACTGATTTATGTGTTATGATTTTGTATTTACTTGCATGACATGCATGTATACATGTTTTATACTGGGATTTGTTTTCACCGGAGTATCTGGCTATTGTTGTGTCTGTATGTGTGCATGACAATAGGTGGGACAGGATCGGGGTCACGCAGAGGATGAGAGATCGAGATAGCGTGGAGATTACGGGCGTAGAAGATTACTAGTGGTTTATTACTAGACATGTACTGAATTTCTAAACACTAGTCTGTTAATGGTAGACGAATATGTGAATGTTAATTGTAGTTGAATAAAATGACAGGAATTTCATAGATAATGTCTTGTGCTTGTTTATATACATTTGAATAAATGTTAAAAGCAAACTTTTGACCCCCATTTTCTAGCAAAGATCCAATTAATCCCAAAAAGAATTGAGTTAGAGCCCGGGTCCCCACAACAGGTGGTATCAGAGCAGTAGATTCTGTATAGACTAAGATAGAAGAGAGTGAGCGGGGTAGATCGAGTCGTCTTCCTTGCTTATATCATGCTAGCACACGTCATGATTTATTGCTTTCCCTATTATCTGGTGTATTGTTATCTGAGTTGATTACAGCATGCTTTTACAAAGACTGAATCAGAACCGATTCTGGATCAGAGGTATATGATCAGAGGAGGGCTGAGACAGACTGTATAGATTGTGTACTAATCCGTTTGATAATTAGATATGCCTCCTCGAAGAATACCACAACCAGCCGCAGGTCAAGTGCCAGAACAGGGTAGTACGTCAGGTACTCAGATGGACGTTACTGCAACACCGATGGAGACTTTATTGAAGAGGTTTCAGTCATTTCATCCTCCGACCTTGAAGGGTACTGAGACTGCAGTGGATTGTGAGAGTTGGCTAGACAATATAGAGATGCTGTTTGAATCTCTTGCCTATACAGATGAAAGAAGAGTGAAATTAATAGGGCATCAGTTGCAAGAAGTGGCGAAGAGTTGGTGGCTTACCACGAAAAGAGCATTGGAGCATCGAGGTATCGATATTACTTGGAAGGTATTTAAAGATGAGTTTTATCAACGTTTCTTTCCAGTGTCGTATCGAAAAGACAAAGGGGCAGAATTTGCAAACTTACGACAAGGGCAGTGGAACATTGAAGAATATGTTGCCAAGTTTTCTTCCTTGCTCCGATTTGCGCCACATGTAGCAGGAAGTGATGAAGCGGTCGCTGATCAAACCCTGACATCTTTACTTTGGTGAACACGGGACGACCCAACACTTTTTCTGATGCACTGAACAGAGCGCAAGGAGCCGAGGCTGGATTGATTCGACAGAGAGGAGCTTCATATAGTGCTCAGAGTCAGAGCCCGCCACAGCCCGCCGCCCAGTTTCCACCACCTCCTCCTCGATTTGAGAGTGGAAGCAGTAGTAGTGGCAAGAAAGATTTTTTGAAAGCGAGTGGTAGACAGTTTAAGAGATCAGGGAGCAGTTCGTCGATCTCCAGTGGGTCACGACAGAGAGGTCCTGGCCAGAGGTTAGAGTATACAGGTGTTTATTGCAGTTCTTGTGGAGGCAGACATGCGACAGAGCAGTGTCAAGGTGTGACGGGCCGATGTAATATCTGTAGACATCAAGGACACTTTGCCAGGGTCTGTCCACAGGGAGGGGCACAGCAATCTCAGAGTGTAGGAGCATCTGGCTCAGTAGCTCAGCCTGAAAGGCAAGCTTCATCTGTTCCCTCCTTTCAGCCGCCACCTGCACAGACCCAATCCCGAGCCAGAGGTGGCCAGACAGTGAGCCAACCTCCCAGACAGCAGGCTCGAGTATTTGCACTGACAGAAGAGCAGGCCCAAGATGCGCCAGATGATGTGATTGCAGGTAACTGTTTTCTTTGCGGTTATCCTGCTTATGTGTTGATAGACACCGGTGCTTCTCATACTTTTATATCTGAGCGTTTTTCGTTGATGCATGCTTTACCTGTTGAGTCCTTGTCTGCTATAGTGGCTATTTCTTCTCCGTTGGGAAGTGGTCTTGTATCTGTGACTTCAGTTAGGCACTGTATACTACAGTTTGAGCGTCACGAGATCGATTTAGATTGCATTGTGCTTGGTTTAGCTGATTTTGATTGTATTGTCGGTATCGATATGTTAACCAAGTACAGAGCCACTGTAGATTGTTTCCAGAAGATTGTTAGATTCAGTCCAGAGATTGCTAACGAATGGAAATTCTACGGTAAGGGTTCCAGATCTCGGATTCCCTTAGTATCTACTCTGACTATGAATAGATTGTTACAAAAAGGAGCAGAGGGGTTCCTTGTATTCAGTAGATCTACTGAGATCGAGCCCGTCATTGGCAGATCTGCCAGTTGTACGTGAATATGCTGATGTATTCCCCGACGAGATTCCAGGATTACCTCCAGTCAGAGAGGTAGATTTTAGCATTGACTTAGTACCAGGTACGGTTCCTATTTCTCGAGCTCCTTATAGAATGGCACCGATAGAGTTAAAAGAATTGAAAGAACAGCTTGAAGATTTACTGGCCAAGGGATATATCAGACCGAGTGTATCTCCTTGGGGCGCACCAGTGCTATTCGTGCGAAAGAAAGACGGTTCGATGAGATTGTGTATCGATTACCGGCAACTGAACAAGGCAACATTAAAGAACAAGTACCCATTGCCTCGCATCGATAATTTGTTTGATCAGTTGCGGGGATCTTCTGTCTAGTCCAAGATCAACTTGCGATCTGGATATCATCAGCTGCGAGTCAGAGATTCAGATATACCGAAGACTGTATTCCGAACCCGGTATGGACATTTCGAGTTTATTGTCATGCCTTTTGGTTTAACGAATGCGCCAGCGGTGTTTATGGGTCTGATGAACCGTGTCTTTCATAGGTACTTGGATGAGTTTGTGATTGTTTTTATAGATGATATTTTGGTGTATTCCAAGAGTCTGATTGAGCATGCTGATCATTTGAGAACTGTATTGAGAATTCTGAGATTAGAGAAATTGTATGCTAAACTGTAAAAGTGTGAGTTTTGGTTGAGACAGGTGGTGTTTTTGGGGCATATTATATTTGGAGACGGTATATCTTTCGATCCGAGCAAAGTCGAGGCAGTGATTAGTTGGCCTAGACCGACTTCTGTGCCAGAGATATGCAGTTTCATGGGTCTGGCAGGATACTATCGACGATTCATCCGAGATTTTTCCAGTATAGCGAAGCCAATCACTCAGTTGACTCAGAAGAATGCGCCTTTTATCTGGTCAGAAGCATGTGAGTCGAGCTTCGTAGAGTTGAAGAAGAGATTGACTAGTGCTCCAGTCCTGACGATACCTTCAGGTACGGGTGATTTCGTTGTATATTGTGATGCATCTCACAGAGGACTAGGATGTGTTCTTATGCAGCGAGGACATGTGATTGCATACGCTTCGAGACAGCTGAAGCCACATGAGAGTCGATACCCAATTCATGATCTTGAATTGGCGGCTATCGTTTTTGCATTAAAGATCTGGCGTCACTATCTGTATGGGGAGAAATTTGAGATCTACTCTGATCACAAAAGCCTGAAGTATCTGTTTTCTCAGTCAGAGTTGTATATGAGACAGCAAAAATGGATTGATCTGCTGAAAGACTTTGATTGCGAGATCAAGTACTATCTAGGGAAGTCGAATGCAGCAGCGGATGCTTTGAGTCGAAAGGTATGTTCCTTATCCTTGTCGACGATAGGTGTTTCGAATATGATAGAAGATTGTTGTAATGCCCGAGATTTTTATCCTGTTAATCTGAGACTATTAATTGATTGATTGATATGGTTATAGACAGAGCATGTCGAGATGGGCTTGGAATTGTTGAGTTGAGAGTATGTGCAAGTATTATGTGTGAGACCCGAAGGTCTCGCGCATATGCGCGGCTGGTGGGCGCGCATATGCGCGAGCTGAGTGAGTCCAAGAGATGCCGAGACGAAGGTCTCGCGCATATGCGCGACAAGAGGCGCGCATATGCGCGAGTTGTCCAGTAGCCAAAGGAGTTGTCCAGAGTATTGGGCGCATATGCGCCGAGAAGGGGCGCGCATATGCGCCAGCAGATAAAATTGTTAAGTGCCGAGACCGTAGGTCTCGCGCATATGCGCCGGTTGAGGTCGCGCATATGCGCGAGACGTGCAGATTGAAAAATAAGCCAAGTGTCCTTGCCATGCATATATAATGTGTATTATCTTCATTCCTTCCTTCTTCAGCAGCAAAGAACCGAGAGAAAAGCTTCAGAATTTCTTCAAAGTTTCATCATAGCTTAGATTGGTGATTGTGAAGAATCCAACCATTCGATTTTCGATCCGAGACTAGATTCGTGCTTTTCTCTTCAATAGCTTCAAGAGGATGTAAGTTTTGTTCAATTCCTAGATGGTTTGAAGTTTAGATGTTGGGGGAAATCAGAGTTTGATTGTTATTAATTGTTCTTGTGATTATTGGGAACGTTTATTCGCAACCGGATCGAAGAAATGATATCGTATGCATTTTATATGAATTTCCGCATGTCTTGACTTGAGTATATACAGATTTCAGTATAGTAGATGTTGCTATGATGAGAATTATGAGTTGTTGGTTATAGATTATTGATGTTGGATTGACCGGTATCGAAAGATTACGTCGTTATGCCGTCGAAATGTACCGAGATTGAATATTAATCCGTATATGTATTGCTTGAAGTTAGAGATTGATATGATGCATTGTATATATGTCATTTCAGATTGGGTTTGACAGATTCGATATCAAGAATACGAGACTTCGACTTGTTCAAACCGAGACTACGACAAGAAAGGTATAATTCATGTGAACACGGGAAGACATGACTCGATTCAGACTGGATACGAGTTTCCCAAAATCACATACTAGATTCTTAATTATGTTTGATTATGATTTTGTCTTGTTTATAGATTTATATTCAAGCATTTGAGATAGGAGTCATTGACAGATTGTCAAACTAGACGTTCGGTGTATCGACGCATAGGAGCAGATCATCTCCGATTGTAGACATTCGATACAGATATGACCGAAGTCTAGGAATAAGACGTACCGCCACCCCGATTGGGAGAGTAGGTGGGAGACTTGTTACGTCTTATTCACACCGGGATCCCTAGACTTAGATATGAGTCGAGTCAAAGAATAAGAGT
>NC_133323.1:12674443-12743615 GCF_012295235.1 Primulina huaijiensis | reverse complement strand
CGATCGTATCAGATCGTGATCCACGATTCACTTCACACTTTTGGCACAGTCTACAGCAGGCTCTAGGTACGACTTTACACTTGAGTACTGCTTACCATCCCCAGACAGACGGACAGTCAGAGCGGACTATCCAGACTTTAGAAGATATGCTGAGAGCTGTAGTACTAGATTTTGGTACTAGTTGGCAAGATTCACTAGCTCTTTGTGAATTCTCGTACAACAACAGCTACCAGACTAGCATCGAGATGGTACCGTTCGAAGCTTTATACGGAAAGAAGTGCAGATCTCCGTTGTACTGGGATGACATCTCAGAGGTAGCAGAACTTGGGCCTGATATGATTCGTGAGATGACTGAGAAAGTAAAGATAATTCAGAAGCGAATGAAGACGGCACAAGATAGACAGGCGAAGTACGCGAACATCAGACGTAGACCGTTAGTGTTTGAGCAGGGAGACAGAGTATTCTTGAAGATTTCTCCTTTCAGAGGCGTTGTCAGATTTGGCAAACGTGGGAAATTGTCTCCGCGATACATCGGTCCATATGAGATTCTCGAGAAGATAGGAGATCGTGCCTATCGACTCGCCATTCCGCCTTCTCTATCTGGGATACATGACGTCTTTCATGTATCGATGTTGCGTAGATATGTGCCAGATAGTTCTCATGTCATTCAGCCTGAAGAAGCCGAGCTAGATCAGACTTTGAGTTACGTTGAGCAGCCAATTCAGATTATTGATCGAAAAGAGAAACAGCTCAGAACGAAGAATATTCCGTTGGTGAAAGTACAGTGGAGTAGTCATGGCACTGAAGAAGCCACTTGGGAGACAGAATCAGAGATGAGACAGAGATATCCCGAGTTATTTTGATGATGTGAGTTCCTGTTTAGATTTTTGTCATTGCTTCTTTTACTTGCTTTGATTAATTTCCTGCGAGTTCGAGGACGAACTTATATCTAAGAGGGGGAGAAATGTAATGCCCGAGATTTGATTACTGTGGTCAGATGGTACTGAATTGATAGAATTAAGGTTGTAGGAACTCAAATGGAAAAGTCGAGCGCCAATGGTTACCCAGAAAAGTTCTCGGACAGAAAGTCTAGCGCCCGAGCGGTGGTTTGTGACCGCCCGAGCGCCAGGGGATAAGACTAAAAGTTTTCGGACAGAACATCTCGCGCCCGAGCAATATTATGTGACCGCCCGAGCGCCGCCTGAAATACACAAAAATTCTGAAGAAGCCACGTACGAGATTTGCATGTAATATATATATGTTATTCACTCTCATTCTCCTCCACCTTGCAACCAGCACCACCGAGAGAAGCATTCAAGAAAGCTCAAGATCCTCACATATTAGACATTTGATTGTGAAGAATCCGACCATCCGATTTTCGATCCGAGTTTAGATTCTTGTTCCTCGCCTTAAGAGCTATCAAAGGATGTAAGTTTCTTTACATTTCAGCATGGTTTGAAGTTTAGATGTTGGGGAAATTGTGATATGATTCCTATTATGTGTTGGTATGATATTGGTAATCTTATATTCGATACCGGATCAAAGAAATGATATTGTATGCAATTTATATGAAATTCCAGCATGTATTGGGTGGAAATTATGCTGATTTTGAGATCTTGATATATAGATTGTGATGATTGTGAGTTGTAATATGGATTATGTTGCGATTTGAGTTGATCGGATTGAGAAATCACGCCGTTATGCTGTCGAATTGTATTGAGATTGAATAATGAGTTGTACAAGATTTGCTTTGAGTTGTGTCTTGATAGATTATATCTATATATTGTCATTTCAGAGTTGATATTATCAGATTCGACATCGAGACTTCGACTACGACAAATACTGTACAACGAAAGGTATAATTCAATGTTGATTCGGGAAGATACAACTCGAGCTAGATTCGACTTGAGTTTCCCTAAATCACATACTAGATGATTATTACCTTGTTATGCTTTATTTATTGATTTATCTTAAAAATTGAGATAGGAGAGTCCTTGGTAGATTAGCCAAGCCGGATGTTCGGTTGTGTCGATGGGCGCAGGAGAAGATTCACTCCTATTGTAGACATTCGATACAGAGGACCGAAGTCTGGGAATAAGACGTACCTCCACCCCGATTGGGAGAGTAGGTGGAGACTTGTTACGTCTTATTCACACCGGGATCCCTAGACTTAGAATCGAGTCAAAGATATGAGTTTGATTTACGTTGCCTGATTTAGATTCGTTGTGTTTCATAGACTATGGAACCTATTCCTATTGTTTACATTCATGATAGCATGTTCATGATTTATATTGTGTCTATGCATGTATACATTGCTTTATACTGGGATTTATTCTCACCGGAGTTTCCGGCTGTTGTTAAGTCTGTATGTGTGCATAACAACAGGTGGGGCAGGATCAGGGTCGAGACGAGGATGAGTGAGAGTTGATAGTGTGGTGATCACGGGCGTAGCAGAAGCACTAGTTGTTGTATTAGACATGTATTAATACTTTTAAACACTAGTTTGATTGTATGAATGAAACAAGACATGTATTTGCTTTTAATGAAATGCAATAAATCTTATGTATGTGTAGTATGTTAAGAGCAAATTTTTGACCCACATTTTCTAACAAAGATCCAATTAATCCCAAAGATAATCGAGTTAGAGCCCGGGTCCCCACAACGAACCTCAGATTCGATAGTACAATCAAAGAGTTTGGTTTTACTAAGAATCCTGAGGAACCCTGTGTGTATAAGAAGGTCAGTGGGAGTGCTGTGACATTCCTGGTGCTTTATGTTGATGACATTCTACTCATTGGGAATGATGTAAGAATGTTGCAATCAACTAAAATATGGTTAGCAAGTAAGTTCTCGATGCAGGATTTGGGTGAAGCATCTTTTGTATTGGGAATACAGATCTATAGATATAGATCGAGAAGATTGATTGGTCTCACCCAGTCCACATACATTGATACCATCGTGAAGCGGTTCTCGATGGATGAGTCCAAAAGAGGACATCTACCAATGTGTCATGGCATGTCCCTATCTAAGTCTATGTCTCCCAAGACTGATGCAGAGATAGCGGCGATGACAAGCATTCCTTATGCATCTGCAATTGGTAGCATAATGTATGGGATGATATTTACACGTCCTGACGTGGCTTTCGCGCTAAGTGTAGTGAATAGATATCAATCGAACCCTGGTCTTCCACACTGGAAAGCTGTGAAAAACATCCCTCAAATATTTGAGAAGGACCAATAAGTTGTTCTTTGTCTATGGGGGTGGAGAGCTGAAATTGGAAGCCTATACCGACTCTAGCTTCCAAAGCTATATCGATAACTCGAAGTCAACCTCTGGGTTTGTACTCATGCTCAATGGTGCTGCTGTCTCTTTGAAGAGTTCCAAGAAAGACAGTACTGCGGATTCCACCACTGCGGCCGAATACATTGCTGCATCAGCTGCAGCAAAGGAGGCTGTTTGGATAAGGAATTTCGTCCAAGAGTTGGGTGTCATTCCTAATGGAGTTGCTCTTGTCTCGGTGTTTTGTGACAACACGGGAGCCATTGCTCAAGAAAAGGAGCCAAGGTCCCATCAGAAGTCCAAACACGTATTGAGAAAGTACGACATCCTCCGAGAGATTGTGGAAAGAGGAGAAGTGTCGATTGACAAAGTCGGCTCCACAGATAACGTTGCTGATCCGCTAACGAAGCCTTTACCTTGACCATTATTCGAGAAGCATCGCGAATCGATGGGTTTAAAGCTTATGGGTAGTTGGCTCTAGTGCAAGTGGGAGATTGTTAGAGTAGGTGCACGTCGAGCTAAGTGTTGGCCGAGTATTCACAATGAAACTCTATGTATAAACAGTCTTTATTTTAATAATATTTGAAATTGTTGTTGTGGCACTTCTTTATCTGTATACCCATGCTAGTTGCATAGATAAAGTCCTTGAATATACAAATAATAGAAAGAATATGAGATGCTCATATGATGAGTATCATGAAACTCATATTTGGAATAATGTATATTCTAAACAGTTCCTAGTCGATTCAGCCGCCGTTAAGAAGGATATAGGCTGCTCGAGTTCGAGACTAGTATCTGCGATATGAGTACGATGTTTCATTGGTAGGGGACATTGTGATGTGCGAGCATGCAGATAGATGCACCTTGTAGAGTGCACTGAACAACCCTCCATATAGGACTTTCCAAGTGGTGCTCACTTATCGAGTGGAAACGTCCTAGTTTATGGTTGTACACCATTAGTCCTTATGACCCGGGACAACATTGAGACCCTATGTGCTAGCATTGCAGTTTGACTTGTTTACCGACTCATATGGGGTCATCAGGTGGCAAGGTTGGGTGTTTTGTCGAAACATATAGGAGTCGATGCATTGTAGTCGGGGATTCACCGCTTACCTTCGGGTATGGATATCCTATGTGTATGTAGTATGAAATCTCTGATCAGAGTATCGTGGTAACTATGAAATGGGTTTCATAAATTACACCATCGATGCAACTACGACATGACACATAGTATCGATTCATTGACAACTCTCGATATACCAACGGTTGTCGAATCGGTCGGGATATATGAGTTGAAGGGACTGTCCTGTACGCTAACCATAATTTAATGGTTCTTGCAGGTACTATCATTTGATACCTAGGGAATCATGTAAGCGATGCCGTTAGGCGTTTAACATGATTGGTTGGGTACTATCATACTTGAGTTCTGACGTTCTTGTTATCAAGGAGTTGATAATTAAGAATTGAGCAATTGGGGTATGCTCGTATAAGGACATGTTTAGTCCGAATCACATGGAGATGTGAACCCACGGCTAGTTATATCAATGAACCATTTAGAGCCACACAAGTACTAGCTTTCTAGATCCCGTTGAGAAGTAAAATAGTTCAATGAGTTGAACGGCTTATAAAGGAGTTTATAAGCGTAAGGAAAATAGAACTATGACTTCTGTGAGGGAAATGTAATTTCTAATTTGTGGAAGTGCTCCTAAATTAAAAGTTGGCCAAATAAATGATATATTTGAAAATTGTGATTTTCATAAACATTATTGTGGACTAAATTAAATTAATTCAAGTGTTGAATTAATTAAACACTAGTGGGCCTAGTAGAGTCCAAATAATTAAATTAAATCAAGTCTTGAATTAATTAAATCACATTGGGCCTTGTAGAGCCCAATTAGAAATGGTCTCAAATGTGTTTGAGACAATTTAAAATAAAATTCCATGGGCCTTGTAATTGTTACAAGCCCAAGTGAAAAGCATGCTAGGGAGGTGAAGGGCTGGAGACAACTTTTGAGTTAATTGCATGGCATGCACATGCACCTTTTTGCTTTTAACTTTTTCCACAACCAAGAAAGGTCTTCCTCCCTTCTCTCCCCATTCTCCTTGGCCGAAATTTGCAAGATTTTTCTCCCCAATTTTTCTTCTTCAATTGTTGAGGAAAGAAAGGTCTTCTCTAAGAAAAATCCTCTAATTTTTCTAGTGCAAAATTAGAGGGGATCTACCTAGTTGGTGGTGGGCTTAATTTTTGAGCAAGGAGTGCTCAAAGGAGAAGCTTGTAGATTGTCTTCCTTCAAGAGCTAAGTTGTTTACAACTTAGTTGGAGCCAGACATCAATCTTTTAAGATTGATATGTATATTTTTTAAACACCCTATGTATGACATTTGTGTGTTTTCGTATTTGCTACACATTATAGGCTTAAGGTGTTCAGTTTTCTTGCTACAAAATTATTTTGAAACTTATGTTGCGCATACGGGCACCTTAATCGATCCCCTTTCAACTTTGAAGGTGAAGGGTTGGAGACAATTTTTTGAGTCAAAAAGGCATGCATGCTTTTGGGACACACTTTAACTTTTTTCACAACTAAGAAAAATGTCTCCCCTTCTCTCCTACTCCACCGTGGCCGAAATTTCGAGCATTTTTCTCTCAAAATTTTGTTCTTCAATTTTTGAAGAAAAACATTCCCTTCTCAAAGAAAAATGCCTTACATTTTCTAGTGCAAGTGTAAGGTGGATCTTCTTTGTTGGTGGTGGGCTTAGTTTTTGAGCAAGGAGTGCTCGAGGGAAGCTTGAAGATTGTCTTGCCATTGAAGAGCTTAGTTGTTTGACAACTAAGTTGGAACCATCATCAATCTTTTGAGATTGATAGGTAAAATTTTCTAAAACACTCTATGTATGAAATTTCGTGTTTTTCGTATTTGCTACACATTATGGGATTAGGGTGCTTGGTTTCTGCCGTTGAAAAACAATTTTGAAACTTCCATTGCGCATAAGGGCACTTTAATCGATCCCCTTTCATGGGTAGCATTAAGATGAAAATTCCATTGTTCTATGGGAAATCTGACTTGGAGGCATATTTGGAGTGGGAAAAGAGGGTAGATTTTGTGTTTGAATGTCACCACTACTCAGAACAAAAGAAGGTTAGGTTGGGGGTGGTTGAATTTCTAGACTATGCTCTCATTTGGTGGGATCAACTAGTGCCAACTAGGAGGAGGTATAATGAGAGACCCATTGAAACTTGGGATGAGATGAAGAGGGTCATGAGGACTACTGATGCAAACATGGGTGGTCGAGCGCCAAGGAAAGCATGAGATCCTTTGGAGTTGTCGGAGGGACCAATCACGAGAGGACGACTGAAGAAGTTCAAGGAGGCACTACAGGGAGTCATGAGCAAGCAAGAAGGGGTCGTGATGCAGGAGAGTACGTTTGGAGGTCAAAGGAACATTATTCAAGCATCTTTTTGAACGCCTGAGGCTACACGGACCTGTACACGGGGTCCGTGTCCATTACAACCGAAAATGAAGCAGTCCAGAGTGTACACAGACCCGAGCACGGACCTGTACACGGGGTCCGTGTCCATTACAACCGAAAATGAAGAAATCCAAAGTGTACACGGACCCGAGCACGAACCTGTACACGGGGTCCGTGTACATCACAGCGCCTACACGGACCCAATTCCGGACGTCTACACGGGGTCCGTGTGCTTTACGTTTGGGCGAGAATTTTTTCCTTCTTTAGAGTTTTAATTATTTTGGCAACTAGATATTGTTATCTTTTGGATAAGTAAACATATTATGGACGAAAATTAACACATTATTCAGATATTATTTAGTTTTATACAAACTTTTTGAGTTTTCTCACAAAACTTTTGCAAGGCTTTGCTTTATTTTCATCAAAAATCAAACTTATCAAGATTCGTTCTTGTGGCGTTTGTCGATTGATTTCATACGGATTGTCAAAGACAAGTACTTTGAAGGTTCGTCTGTTTCTCAATTGTTTTATTGTGAATATTTGTTGCTAAGTTTTCTAGTTTAGAGGTGAATATCACAAACCATATTTGATTCAAAAGATCGGGACAACTACTTAGATCCTTGTTCGTTATTGAATTGAGGGGCGATTTATATTTAATCGTGTTTTCTTTTCTTACGCACGTGGATTCATATCATTTGGTATCAGAGCTTAGGTTCATTGAATTCAAGTAATTTTATCACGTTATTATCTCGTTCGATTATCAGATCTTTCATCCTTTCGTTCCTTTTTCAAATCTATTTTTTTGGTATATCGTTCTTCTTCAGTTTCTAAAATTTTTGTGAAATTTTTTTGTTGGTATTTTCGAGTTTTACACAGTCTTAGGGTAAAAAAAAGAGGATTACAAAAATTTTGAAAATTCAACATTATTTCTTTTTGGTATTTTGTTCTATTCTTTTTTGTGAGTCATATACAAGTGCCTCGAACAGTCAAAAAATATATATATATATTTACCTTCAAATTGCTTGTCTACGCAGTCTAAGTGAGTCGATCATGTAACGCTCTGATCCGTTTTCATAAAATAGCAGCGGAATTTAAAATTTTCTTTGAAGGGAAGAAGGATTTAAAATACATTACAATATATAAACAAAAGTTAATACATGATCAATCAAATGAGACAACAAAATACAAAACATCATTTTTGTGATCATGTCAAAATACTTGCAAAATAGTCTTCTTCCTTCCCTCTCTTATGCATATGACCCCGGCTCCAATCAACGTCCCGGACCGTCGCTCTTATCTGCATCACACGAATAACTGAAATGAGTATGAAACTCAGCAAGTGGAACTCTTACATAGCAATGTACATATACCATACTCTGTAAAACATGGCTTTGAAAACATTAAATACCATCAACTCTGAAATATGAATATCATAGAATGAATAATAATAACGATGGTATTTCTCTTTTCTCTGTTGGATTGATATCTATATAGTATCTCTGTCTCTGTGCCTCTATCCCATCGATATGAATCGATAACTCTGAGGGATATAAGCCTATGGTCGTTGATCAACTTATTGCATGCAATCTCTGACTATGTATCTATCAATCCAATAAAACATTTGAATTCTCTCTTTGGCATTAAAACAAACACTTTGAAGACTATCTTTTCTCTTGTATTCCCTTTGACATGGTTGAGACATAAAATGCCTCTAATATACAACAAGGTGTATTAATACATANCCACAAGCTTACCTTAACTCCTTGAACCAAAAATAAACTTGATCTCACTACAAATACCCAACAATAAGCTTGAATCAAAGGCACCAAAAGAAAAGAATGAGAACCCTAGCCAAAAATCGAAGGAGAAGGGAAGGGAGGAGAAGAAAATGAGGAAGAAATGAAGTTTCAACCAATTTAAAGCCTTAAATACCCAAAACACGATTTTTGTACTGTGCTGGAGCTTGGGCGGTCATAAATTACCGCTCGGGCGCGGACCATACTATCCGATACAAAATTTACAGAACCGGTGGCGCTCGGGCGGTCATAAATTACCGCTCGGGTGCCGCTCTGCGCACAGCCGCCTCAAAGATCGCCTCCGAAACGCCTCTTCCCGACATAATTTGAAAAAGTGGTAAACATGAAAGTTGTAGCTCTATGTCTTGGCTTGCATGTCCAATTGGCCTCATGTCATTTAGATGTCTGAGGAAAAAGTTATGCTCATTCTCCCAACATGTGTCATTGTAGGAACGACGATACGCGCGACACACTTCGGGGCGCTTTTGACTTGTCTTCCACAATGATTTGAACAAAACTAAAAACATGAAAGTTACACCTCTATGTCTTATCTAGCCACTCCAATTGGCCTCATACCAATTGGCTCAACATACGAATTATCATGAATTTACTCGCAACGCCGCTACAATATAACTACGCATCATCTATAAACACAATATCATAAATCATAAATCTCAACTCTTAACATCAAAACTATACTTAAACTTAACCAAGGAGTCAATAAACATATTAAATCTTAAACCATACCAATCACCAAGCTTGGATATTACAATCTCCCCTCCTTAGAGGAATTTCGTCCCCGAAATTGACGTCACTGCGCAAACAACTCAGGATGCTTTTCTTTCATCTCATCCTCTGGATCCCACGTGGCTTCTTCAATCAGTTGATTCCTCCATAGGACTTTAACAATGCTGATCTCTTTATTTCTTAATACTTTAACTTTGCGATCCAGAATCTGGACTGGAATCTCTTGGTACGTCAAACTCGGCGTCAAATCCAATGGCTCGTGGTGAAGAACATGGGAAGGATTCAGAATAAATTTCCTGAGCATAGAGACATGAAAAACATTATGAACTCTATCAAGATCTGGCGGTGAGGCTAACCTGTAAGCTCGATCACCGACTCTATCCAATATCTCAAATGGACCAATAAATCTCGGACTCAACTTTCCCTTCTTGCCAAACCGCATCACACCTTTAAGAGGTGCTATCTTCAAGAACACATGATCGCCAACCTCAAACTGCTACGGCCTTCGCCTCACATCAGCATAGCTCTTCTGTCTCGACTGTGCTGTCTTCATTCTCTCTCGAATAACAGCAACAACATCAGCAGTCTGTTGGACCAACTCTGGACCCAACATCTTTCTCTCACCAATCTCATCCCAATACAAGGGAGATCTACACTTCCTGCCATAAAGTGCTTAATACGGTGCCATGCCAATCGTCGCTTGGTAACTATTGTAGTACGTGAACTCAACAAGAGGCAATTTAGAATCCCAACTACCAGGATAGTCTATAGTACAAGCTCTTAGCATATCCTCCAAAATCTGAATAACTCTCTCTGATTGACCATCGCTCTGAGGATGATATGTTGTACTGAAAGCTAACCGTGTACCCAAGGCTCTATGCAAACTCTTCCAAAACTCTGAAGTAAATCTAGGGTCACGATCAGACACGATCGACACAGGAACACCATGAAGTCTAGCAATCTCTGCTATGTACTCTTCGGCATATTGGTTCATGGAATACGTTGTCTTGACTGGGAGAAAATGAGCTGACTTGGTTAACCGATCAACGATAACCCAAATAGAGTTATAGCCTTTCTGCGTTCTGGGAAGACCAATCACGAAGTCCATCGTAATATGCTCCCATTTCCACTGAGGAATTGGCAATGATAGCAATGTCCCAGCAGGTCTCTGGTGCTCGATCTTCACCTGCTGACAAGTTAGGCACTGAGAAATAAACATGGCAATATCTTTCTTCATACCTGGCCACCAATAGAGTCTACGAAGATCCTGACACATCTTAGTGCTCCCTGGATGTATCGAGTATGGCGCGGTATGTGCCTCTGTCAAGACGTCTCTCCGACTATCATCACAAATAGGAATGCATATCCGGCCTCTGACTGTCATCAAACCATCTCTATTTATTCCAAACTCTGAATTACCTCTCTCTTCTGCTCTGGCTCTCATCTCTGTCAACTGTAAATCATTGGCCTGCTCTCTACGGATCATGTCCGTCAATGTAGCCCGAATGATCAACGCTGAAAAGCGAGCAATGATTCCTGGAACCACCAAAGCTATCTCCTCTCGTTCGAAGTCTAACAACAACGACTTCTGGATCATAGAACTCAAAGAGGAACTTGACTTACGGCTCAATGCATCTGCTACAACATTCGCCTTCCCAGGGTGGTAACTAATAGTCACATCATAATCTTTGACAAGCTCTAACCACCGTCTCTGCCGCATATTGAGTTCTTTCTAAGAAAACAAGTACTTTAAACACTTGTGGTTCGTGAAAATTTCACACCTTTCGCCATATAAATAGTGTCTCCAGATTTTCAGGGCGAATACCACAGCTGCCAGTTCCAGATCATGCGTAGGATAATTTTTCTCGTAGACTTTCAACTGACGAGAAGCATAAGCTATAACCTTTCCACGTTACATCAGCACTGCACCAAGACCCTTCTTCGACGCATCGGTAAAAACAACAAAGTCCTCTGAACCACTAGGCAATGCAAGTACCGGAGCTGTCGTCAACTTATCTTTCAACTCCTGGAATCCTCTTTGGCATTCATTGGACCACTCAAACTTCACAGTCTTCCTCGTCAAATTGGTTAATGGCAGGGAAATTTTGGAAAAATCTGAAATAAATCGACGATAACAACCCGCCAAACCAAGAAAACTGCGTACCTCTGATACAGTGGTAGGGATAGGCCACTTCTGTATCGCCTCTATTTTCGCTGGATCAACAGCTAACCCATCCTTCGAGACAACATGGCCTAAGAAAGAAATCTGCTCTAACCAGAACTCACATTTCTTCAACTTAGCATACAACCTCTTCTCTCACAACAATTGAAGAACAACTCTGAGGTGCTCTGCATGAAGCTCTCTAATCTTGGAATAAATCAATATATCATCGATGAAATCAATGACAGAGCTATCCAAATACGGCTTGAACACCCGGTTCATAAGATCCATAAAGACTGAAGGAGAATTAGTCAGACCAAACGACATCACAAGAAATTCGTAATGCCCATACCTGGTCCGAAACGCCGTCTTAGGGATATCAGACTCCCTAACTTTCAACTGATAATAGCCAGATCGTAGATCAATCTTCGAAAACACCGTAGCCCCCTGCAGTTGGTCAAAAAGGTCATCTATTCGCGGCAACGGATATTTATTCTTAATCGTCACTTTGTTGATCTCTCTGTAATCAATGCACAGTCGCAACGACCCATCTTTCATTTTAACAAAAAGAACCGGAGCTCCCCAAGGCGAAGAACTCGGCCGAATAAAACCCTTATCTAATAGATCCTGCAACTGCGTCTTCAACTCCTTCATCTCTGTAGGGGCCATTCTGTACGGAGCCTTAGAAATAGGAACCGTACCTGGGACTAAATCAATCACAAACTCCACATCTCTGTCCGGCGGTAAACCTGGCACATCATTCTCAAATACATCAGGGAACTCTCTCACAACATCAATATCATCAAGATTCAACTTCACAATTCTATCCATATCCACAATCGAAGCCAAAAACCAATCACAACCTCTAAACAACAACTTCTCAGCCTCAAGACACGAAATAAAAGGAAGGACCAGCGAAGTACCTGCACTGGCAAGCATACCTTCCTTATTTCCATCGTCTGCAAATTTCACCGTCTTAGCAACGCAATCAATCATTGCACGGTAAGTTGATAGCCAATCCATGCCAAGTATAATATCAAACGCAACCATCGGGATAACAATCAAATCGGCATAAACCACTCGCTCATCGATTTGAACAGAACACGCATACACAATAGACTTCGGGCACAACACATCTCCCGAAGGCAATACAACATTAAACTTCCTTCGTCACGGTGAAGATACGACCCTGCACCTTCTCTCGGACAGTCCTTAGCAATATGGCCTGCAGTATCCCCGATGATGCCTACTGCACTTGGGACACAACGGCTTCTCTGGATCAGATGGAACTGTCGTTGCTTTAGAACTCGGCTCTATCTTGCCTTTCCCCTTGTAACTGCCTTTTCCTCTTTGGCTCGAACCTTGACCTCTTTGAGCAATAGCCTGCTGCCTCGCTTGTCTCGCTCTAGCAATATCCTCCTCGTCTTGCTCGACTAACAATGCTTTAGCCAGAATCTCTTTAAATGTCACAGCCTTAGACATATTGATGTCCCTCCTGATCTCTGCTCGAAGGCCTCTAATGAAATGAGCACACTTGTCTTTGTCATTTGAGGCAATATATGGGGCAAACAGACAGCCCTCCTCGAACTTCAAAATGTACTCGTCAACATTCATACTTCCTTGACGAAGCTCTAAAAATTCAGTCACCTTCCTAGCTCGAAGTGCATCTGGGAAGTACTTGTCATAGAAAAGATCCGTGAAATCTTGCCACTTTAATGCCGGAACATCAACACCTACTTTGGTAGCATTCCACCAAATACGTGCAGCTTTGACTAGCATGAATACCGCACAACCCACTCTGTCCTTGTCTTCATAATTGAGATGATCAAATATCGCCTCAAGTGCTTTAATCCACTCTACGGCCACCAATGGATCAGTGCTTCCTGCAAACTCAGGCGGATCCATTCTCTTGAAAGCAGAAAATACCCCATCGGTTCCAACTACTTGAACCACTGGGCCTCTTCCTTGTCCTCTACCTTGGCCTGTACCTTGCATACGGAGCAACTGCTGGATCTGCTCACTATGGACCTTGGCTTGCTCTTTTAGTAACTTGCCGAACTCATCGACAACTCTAGAGGAAGAACTATCCTCACCCTCTGAAGCCTTTCTCTTAGGAGGCATACTCCTACAATGTGCTCACATAATACATATCAATAGATAACAATGAATAGATGTAGAAGAAGACATACCCGGACTGTTGAAAGTAGACGAAGTCATATGCATTGGTCCGAAGAACGGTGCTCTGATACCAATAAATGTAACGCTCTGATCCGTTTTCATAAAATAGCAGCGGAATTTAAAATTTTCTTTGAAGGGAGGAAGGATTTAAAATACATTACAATATATAAACAAAAGTTAATACATGATCAATCAAATGAGGCAACAAAATACAAAACATCATTTTTGTGATCATGTCAAAATACTTGCAAAATAGTCTTCTTCCTTCCCTCTCTTATGCATATGACCCCGGCTCCAATCAACGTCCCGGCCCGTCACTCTTATCTGCATCACATGAATAACTGAAATGAGTATGAAACTCAGCAAGTGGAACTCTTACATAGCAATGTACATATACCATACTCTGTAAAACATGGCTTTGAAAACATTAAATACCATCAACTCTGAAATATGAATATCATAGAATGAATAATAATAACGATGGTATTTCTCTTTTCTCTGTTGGATTGATATCTATATAGTATCTCTGTCTCTGTGCCTCTATCCCATCGATATGAATCGATAACTCTGAGGGATATAAGCCTATGGTCGTTGATCAACTTATTGCATGCAATCTCTGGCTATGTATCTATCAATCCAATAAAACATTTGAAATCTCTTTTGGACATTAAAACAAACACTTTGAGTACTCTTTTCTTTGGCATTCCCTTTTATAAAATTGAGACATATAAAGCCTCTAATATACAACAAAGTGTATTAATACATAGCATGAATCAAATTGAAGGGAATAACACATTAAAACCATTGAAACACCATACATATATTATCATGTGAGCACAAGGAATGAATTCCACTTACTACACTTGGATCACTTGACTCTATTCTCTTGGTACAATTCCTACAACAATAAACCATGTATTGAACCATCAACATCTCAATAATCATAAACCCATACCATAAAACCCATAAAGCCAACACAATCAAACATCCCATGATTTCCCAACATCATAATCCAAATAATAACCAAAACCACAAGCTTACCTTAACTCCTTGAACCAAAAATAAACTTGATCTCACTACAAATACCCAACAATAAGCTTGAATCAAAGGCACCAAAAGAAAGGAATGAGAACCCTAGCCCAAAATCGAAGGAGAAGGGAAGGGAGGAGAAGAAAATGAGGAAGAAATGAAGTTTAAACCAATTTAAAGCCTTAAAATACCGAAAACACGATTTTTGTACTGAGCTGGCGCTCGAGCGGTCATAAATTACCGCTTGGGCGGGGACCATACTGTCCGATACAGAATTTACAGAACCGGTGGCGCTCGCGCGGGCATAAATTACCGCTCGGGCGCTGCTCTGCGCACAGCCGCCTCAAAGATCGCCTCCGAAACGCCTCTTCTCGACATAATTTGAAAAAGTGGTAAACATGAAAGTTGTAGCTCTATGTCTTGGCTTGCATGTCCAATTAGCCTCATGTCATTTAGATGTCTGAGGAAAACGTTATGCTCATTCTCCTAACATGTGTCATTGTAGGAACGACGATACGCGCGACACACTTCGGGGCGCTTTTGGCTTGTCTTCCACAATGATTTGAACAAAACATAAAACATGAAAGTTGCACCTCTATGTCTTATATAGCCACTCCAATTGGCCTCATACCAATTGGCTCAATATACGAATTATCATGAATTTACTCGCAACGCCGCTACAATATAACTACGCATCATCTATAAACACAATACCATAAATCATAAAGCTCAAATCTTAACATCAAAACTATACTTAAACTTAACCAAGGAGTCAATAAACATATTAAATCTTAAACCGTACCAATCACCAAGCTTGGATATTACAGATCACAATTGTTCACAAGTTGAATTTGATTGTTTGATATACAAATACAAAGCTTGAGCACACTTTCGAGAATACTATCAAATTTGAGTGAAATTGCTTGAGTGAGAGTGAATTTTCTTTGGAGTGACTAGTGAGTATTTGTTGTGAGCCAAAAAAAAAAGAGGAGAGACGAGCGAACTTTCTTTGGAGAGACCGTGAGCATTTGGGTGAGGAATATTTTGTTTTCTACTAACGTTTTCTTGCAGGTACAAATCTAAAAATTTAAATGGAGAGGGAGGTAGGAGATAGTTCGAACCCGGGGTTGTCTAAAGTTCAAATGGAGGCGTTGTTTGGGCATTTTAGTAGGATGATGAAGGTAGAGTTGGAACCATTACATGAGCGGTTGGATAGGCTTGAAGTTAGTGCTAGTGGGGATAAATCTAAGCCTAAAGAATTGGTAGGAAAGAAGAAGAGGAAGAGTATGATTTGGGAATGGATGAGGAGAGCGAAAATGAAAATTGGGGTAGGAATGGAAGAGATAGAGGATTTGGTAGAGGTAGAAGAGAAGCCGTACGGGGTAGATATGATGGGAATAGGGAAGATGGCAACATGGGTAGCATTAAGATGAAAATTCCATTGTTCCATGGGAAATCTGACACGGATGCATATTTAGAGTGGGAAAAGAGGGTAGAGTTTGTGTTTGAATGTCACCACTACTCCGAACAAAAGAAAGTTAGGTTGCCGGTGGTTGAATTTCTAGACTATGCTCTCGTTTGGTGGGATCAACTAGTGACCACTAGGAGGAGGTATAACGAGAGACCCATTGAAACTTGGGATGAGATGAAGAGGGTCATGAGGAAGAGTTTTGTGCCCAATCACTACTATAGGGAGATGTTTAATAGGCTCCAAATTTTGAGGCAAGGGGTAAAGAGTGTTGAAGACTACTATAAGGAGATGGAAGTGGTCATGATTAGGGCCAATATTGAGGTGGATAGTGAGGCGACTATGGCTCCTTTTCTTTGTGGTTTGAACAGGGAAATTCAAGATCAAGTGGAGCTTAGGCACTACTTGGATCTAGACGTGATGGTGCAAATGGCCATAAAGGTGGAGCAATAACTCAAGAGGCGAGGAGTTGGCCGCACCAACCAAACTGGGGGTTCATCATCTTCGTGGCGATCAAATGTGGTGAAGCGTGAGGAGAATAAGGTGATAACTGTAAGGCCTGAAATTTGATATCACTCTTTTGAACTATTATTGTTAATGGAGGCATGCGGAAGGAAATGAAAAGTGAAGAAATGTAATGGCAAGAAGCCTCGGACAGAGAAGTTGGCGCCCGAGCGGTAGGAGACGACCGCCCGAGCGCCAGTGCATGCTAAGGGTAGCCTTCAAACAGAATATGCCGCGCCCGACCGGTAACTTTTGACCGCCCGAGCGGCAATGCACCATAAGAAAAATACTTGGACAGAACATTCCGTGCCCGAGCGGTAAGGTAGAACAAAGTTGATATCCTGACAGAGAATGTCGCGCCCGAGCGGTATATTTCAACCGCCCGAGCGCCGCCTGAAATATATGAAAAGAGGACACGTAACTTAGACATGCAACTTCATATATATAAAGTGCAATTCATTCATTCCTCCCTGAACAAGAAACGAGAAGAGCTCCTGGGAAACTACGAGAAATCCTTACGCCTTTTGTCTTGTAGATTTGTGATTTATGAAAGATCCGTCCGTCTGATTTTAAATCCGACTTCAGTACTGTTTTCCTATCGACGCAGGCTTCAACTAGACGTAAGTTTTACTACGTTTTGAGATGATTTGAAATTATGGTATTGCCAGAATCTGATATGATTCTTATATAATGTTCTTGATATGTTAGACATCATATAATCGAACCCGGATTTAAGAACGGATACCGTATAGAATTGTTATGAATTTCAGAGTTGATTTGATTGCGATTTGATATCAGATTTGTATTGTTATTGATTATGAGTTGCGAGAACGGATATCTGTTGATTTGTATTGTTGGGTATAGTGAGATTGTGCAGTTATGCTATCGAAACAGAATTTGATTTAATTCTGATTATATCCAGTATTGAATTGATCGGTGTATCGATATTGTCATTGCCAGATTGAGTATTGACAGGCTTTGAGTTCGATACTTTGACAGAATCAGATTGACAGAAAGAAAGGTATAATTCATGTTGATTCGGGAAGATATAACTCGAATTAGATCTGATTTGAGTTTCCCAAAATCACATACTAGATTGTTACCTTTTTATATATTGATGCTTTGTTTATAGATTTATATTCAAGCATTTAAGATATGAGAGTCATTGGCAGACTTGCCAAGCTAGACGTTCGGTGATATCGACGCATAGGAGCAGAATTGACTCCGATTGTAGACATTCGATACAGACATGACCGAAGTCTGGGAATAAGACGTACCGTCACCCCGATTGGGAGGGTAGGTGGCAGACTGTGACGTCTTATTCACACCGGGATCCCTAGAGTTAGAGTCGAGTCGAGTCGAGTCAAGATATGATTTCGATTTCATTTGCATGCTGACATTGATTTGGTTTCATAGATTATGGAACCTATTGCCATTGATTCTATTCATGAGAGTATGCTTCATGATTTATATTGTGTATATGCATGTGTACCATGTTTTATACTGGGATTTGTTCTCACCGGAGTATCCGGCTGTGGTTGTGTCTGTATGTGTGCATGATCACAGGTGGGACAGGATCAGGGTCGAGACAAAGATGAGAGATCGAGATAGCGTGGAGATTACGGGCGTAGAAGAAGATTTCTACTGGTTTCTTACTAGACATGTACTACAATGTGGTTTGTAGTTGGTATTGAACACTAGTTGGTATGAATGTACTGAAATAAGACATGGATTTATGTTTGTTGAAATAAAATGGAGACATTACTTGGGTAGGTTTATTTACATTTGTTTTAATGTTAAAAGTAAAATTTTGACCCACATTTTCTAACAAAGATCCAATTAATCCCAAAAAGAATTGAGTTAGAGCCCGGGTCCCCACAATAACCAAGCCCAAGATTGAGACCGAACAAGAGGCGCCTAAAAAAGGAGTGCAAGGTAAATCTGAAACTCTTCTTAATCGATCTAGAGATGTTAAAAGTTTTAGGCGCCAAGGGTTAGGTCATATTTCTAATGAATGTCCTAAAAAAAGGGTAATGATTTTAAATGACTATGGTGAGTATGAATCTCATAGTGAGGGTGATGAGGATGAGATGCCTGCGTTAGAGGATCCTGATGAGGGATATGAGGCGGTTGTAGGTGAAGCACTTGGTGTTTTGTAAATCAAAAATTTTGCAATCTAATCATAGATGGGGGGAGTTGTACTAATGTGGCAAGTGTCGAGATGGTGGAGAAATTGGGTTTACCTACATTAAAGCATCCTCAACCATATAGGCTTCAATGGTTGAATGATTGTACGGAGGTGAAGGTTACAAAACAAGTGCCAGTGCCTTTGGCTATTGGGAAGTATGTGGATTAGATCTTGTGTAATGTGGTACCCATGCATGCATGTCATATCTTGTTGGGTAGACCTTGGCAATATGATAGGCGGGTGACACATGATGGGTTCAAGAACAGGTACTCCTTTGTATTGAAAAAGGAAACCATTGTATTACTTCCTTTGTCCCCAAAGCAAGTCTTTGCCCCCAAAGCAAGTGTTGGAGGACCATTTGAAAAAAAAAAAGAAGAGAGATGAGGCCGAAAAAAAGAGAGAACTAAAAAGAGAGATGGCCTTTGATAACAAAAATGAAATGGCTGAAAAAAAGAATGATGAAAAGAGTGAGATAGCCATACAAAAGAAAAATGAGAGGAAAGAAAATGTGAGGAAAGAAAATGAGAGGAAAGAGGCCAAGTAAAAAACATATATGGCCCAAAAAGGTGAGTTGAAACATTCGATGCACACACATGAACCACTTGTGTTGATTCTTTATAAAGAGATCCTCTTTAACACAAGTGATATAGTCGGGTCCCTTCCGAGCATTGTTGTTTCACTTTTGCAGGAATTTGATGATATATTTCCGGAGGAGCTACCTCAAGCACTACCACCATTGAGGGGGATTGAGCACCAAATTAATTTGGTACCCGGGAGTGCATTGCCAAATCGTCCAGCTTATAGGAGCAATCCGGAGGAGACTAAGGAGCTTCAACGGCAGGTAAGTGAGTTGTTAGATAGGGGTTTTGTGCGTGAGTCCATGTCACCTTGTGCTGTACCTGTTTTACTAGTTCCTAAGAAAGATGGCTCATGGCGAATGTGTGTAGATTGTGTTAGAGTAGGTGCACGTCGAGCCAAGTGTTGGCCGAGTGTTCACAATGAAACTCTATGTATAATCAGTCTTTATTTTAATAATATTTGAAATTATTGTTTTGGCACTTCTTTATCTGTAAACCCATGCTAGTTGCATATATAAAGTCCTTGAATATACAAATAGTAGAAAGAATATGAGATGCTCATATGATGAGTATCATGAAACTCATATTTGGAATACTGTATATTCTAAACAGTTCCTAGTCGATTCAGCCGCCGTTAAGAAGGATATAGACCGCTCGAGTTCGAGACTAGTATCTGCGATGTGAGTACCATGTTTCATTGGTAGGGGACATTGTGATGTGCGAGCATGCAGATAGGTGCTCCTGGTAGAGTTCACTGAACAACCTTCCATGAAGGACTTTCCAAGTGGTTCTCACTTATTGAGTGGAAACGTCCTAGTTTATGGTTGTACACCATTAGTCCTTATGACCCGGGACAACATTGAGACTCTATGTGCTAGCATTACACTTTGACTTGTTTACCAACTGTCATGGGGTCATCAGGTGGCAAGGTTGCATGTTTTGGCGAAACATATAGGAGTCGATGCATTGTAGTCGGGAATTAACCGCTTACCTTCGGGTATGGATATCCTATGTGATCTCATGTGTATGTAGTTTGAAATCTCTGATCAGTGTATGGTGGTAATTATGAAAGTGGTTTCATAGATTACACCATCGATGCAACTACGACATGACACATAGTATCGATTTATTGACAACTCTCGATATACCAATTGTTGTCGAATCGGTCAGGATATATGAGATGAAGGGACCGTACTGTACGCTAAACATAATAGAATGGTTCTTGCAGGCACTATCATTTGATACCTAGGGAATCATGTAAGCGATGCTGCTAGCCGTTTAACATGATTGGTTGGGTACTATCAGACTTGAGTTCTGACGTTCTTATTATCAAGGAGTTGATAAGTAAGAATGGAGCGATTGGGGTATGCTCGAATAAGGACATGTTTAGTCCGAATCACATGGAGATGTGAACCCACGGCTAGTTGTATCAGTGAACCATTGAGGGCCACACAAGTACTAGCTTTCTAGATCCCGTTGAGAAGTAAAATAGTTCAATGTGTTAAACGGCTTATAAATGAGTTTATAAGCGTAAGGAAAAATAGAAGTATGACTTCTATGAGAGAATGTAACTTTTAATTTATGAATGTGTTCCTAAAATTAAAAGTTGACCAAATAAATAATGTATTTGAGAATTGTGATTTTCATAAACATTATTATGGACTAAATTAAATTAATTCAAGTGTTGAATTAATTAAATAACATTGGGTCTTGTAGAGTCCAATTGGAAAAATTATTTAACTAGTAGACTTGAGTAAATTCAAATAATATTTAATTAGTCTCAAATATGTTTTAGATAATTAAATTAAGTTCATAGATTTTTAATTGTTAAAAATCAAATAACATTGCATGCATGGGAGGTGAAAAGTTGGGAGACAACTTTTTCAACCTCCAAGGCTTGGGATGCTAAAAGTGTTTTTTAGCTTTTTCCACGACCAAGACAAGTCATCCTTCTTCCATTCAAGACACTACATGGCCGAAATTTTCATCAAGTTTTCTCTCAAATTTTTCTTCTTCAATTGTTGAGGAAAGAAAATACTTCTCTTTGAAAAATCCTCATATTTTTCTAGTGCAAAATATGAGGGGATCTTCCTAGTTGGTGGTGGGCCTAATTTGAAGCAAGGAAGCTTGTAGATTGGGTCATCTTTTGAAGAGTTAAGGTGTTTACACTTTAGTTGGAGCCATAACATCAATCTTTAAGATTGATAGGTAATATTCTTAACACCTTATGAATGTAATTTTGGTGTTTTTGTATTTGTTACACATTCTAGGCATGAGGTATTCAAATTTCTAATTGAAAGATAAATTTTGAAACTTCCGTTGCGCATTTGAACACCACCCGTAACCAATCCCCTTTCAAGTGGTATCAGAGCTATGGATACTATTTTGTGTAGCTTATACATGATATTATATTGAGGTCAATTTCTAACCGCATGAGATGAATTTTGCAACAAAAATCGAGGCCGTTTTTGGGGAAATTTCATGCTGCCCGCCCATTTTGGGAAGCAAAGGCAGCCCAAGGGGCTGCCCGAACAGCCCCCTTAAAATAAAATTTTTTTTTGTTGGCCGGAATCCGGCGACGAAGCTCTGGCGACGGCGATGACGACTGGGGTTTCCAAAAGTGTTTTGAATTATCAAAGTGTCATCGGCCTTGATGTTGTTGGGCCATTAGATGGCTAACATATTTGTGAAATTTAAATGGGCCAAAATGTTTTTGGTGAAAAATGATTTTTTGGGTTGATTAGAGGAGGACTGAGACAGATTGTGTACTAATCCGTTTGATAATCAAATATGCCTCCTCGACGAGTACCGCAACCAGTAGCAGGTCGGCCACCAGAACAGGGCAGTACATCCAATGATCCGATGGATGTGACCACTACACCGATGGAGACTTTGTTAAAGCGGTTTCAGTCATTCCGACCACCGACACTGAAGGGCACAGAAAATTCAGTTGAATGTGAAAGTTGGCTCGATGACATCGAGATGTTATTTGACTCTCTTGACTACACTGACGAGCGACGAGTTAAACTTATTGGGCATCAACTGCAAGAAGTTGCAAAGAACTGGTGGCTTACCACGAAAAGAGCCTTGGAGCATCGTGGCACAAAGATCACTTGGAAAGTTTTCAAAGCAGAGTTCTATCAACGATTCTTTCCCGTGTCCTACTGAAAAGACAAAGGTGCTGAATTTGCCAATTTGAGATAGGGACAGCTGAACATTGAAGACTATGTTGCTAAGTTCTCTGCATTGCTCCGATTTGCCCCTCATGTTGCAGAAAATGATGAGGCCATTGCAGATCAGTTTATTAATGGCTTGAACCCAGATATTTTTACCTTGGTGAATACCGGTAGACCTAACAACTTCGCTGAAGCGTTGAACCGTGCCAAGGGAGCGGAAGCTGGACTGCTTAGGCGACGAAGCACTCCTTATGTCACTTCGAGTCCAAGACCACCACAGCCCTCTTTCCAATTTCCTCCCAGATTCGAGAGCAGTGGCAGTAGCAGCGGGAGAAAAGACCAGTTGAAAGCGAAAGAAAAACAGTTCAAGAGATCAGGGAGCAGTTCGACGAGCTCCAGTGGATCACGACAAGAGGTCCTGGTCAGAGTACAGAATAACAGGTGTGTATTGCAGCTCTTGTGGAGGTAGACATGCCACTGAATAGTGTCAGGGCATGATGGGTAGCTGCAATATCTGCATACAGCAGGGACACTTCGCCAGGGTTTGTCCACAGAAAGGGATACAGCAAGCTCAAAGTGTAGGAGCATCTGCTTCCGTAAATCAGCCTGAGAGGCAAGCTTCATATGTTCATTCCTTTCCGCCACCCCCTACACAGACCCAGCCCCAAGCCAGAGGTAGCCAGACAGTGAGCCAGCCTCCTAGACAGCAGGCTCGAGTATTTGCACTGACAGAAGAGCAGGCCCAAGATGCACCAGATGATGTGATCGCAGGTAACTGTTTTCTTTGCGACTATCCTGCCTATGTATTGATAGATACAGGTGCATCTCATACATTTATATCAGAATTGCATTGATACATGCATTGCCTGTCGAGTCATTATCTGCCGTAGTGTCTGTTACTTCTCCGTCGGGAAGTGGTCTTATATCCGTGACTTCAGTTAGACAGTGTATGCTACAGTTCGAGGGTCACGAGATTGAGCTAGACTGTGTTGTGCTTGGGTTATCTGATTTTGATTTTATTGGCGGTATTGATATGTTAACAAAGTACCGAGCCACTGTAGGTTGTTTCCAGAAGATTGTCAGGTTCAGACCAGAAATGGCTGACGAATGGAAATTCTACGGTAAGGGTTCCAGATCTCGGATTCCCTTAGTATCTGTTTTGACGATGACACGATTGTTACAGAGAGGAGCAAAAGGGTTCCTTGTCTATTCAGTAGATCTACTGAAATCGAGCCAGTCATTGACAGATCTGCCAGTAGTACGTGAATTTGCCGATGTATTTCCCGATGAGATTCCAGGATTACCTCCAGCTCGAGAGGTATATTTTAGCATCGATCTCATTCCAGGTATTGTTCCTATATCCCGAGCTCCGTACAGAATGGCATCTATTGAACTGAAAGAACTGAAAACACAATTAGAAGATCTTCTAGCTAAGGGATATCAGACCGAGTGTTTCTCCTTGGGGCGCTCCAGTGCTATTTTTGCGAAAGAAAGACCGTTCGATGAGATTGTGTATTGATTACCGGCAACTTAACAAGGCGACGGTAAAGAACAAATACCCATTGCCTCGTATCGATGATTTATTTGATCAGTTGCAGGGATCTTCTATCTATTGCAAGATCGATATGAGATCTGGATATCACCAGCTGAGAGTCCGAGATGTGGATATACCGAAGACAGCATTCCGAACCAGGTACGGACATTATGAATTTATTGTCATGCCTTTCGGTTTAACAAATGCTCCAACGGTGTTTATGGGACTGATGAATCATTTCTTTAAGAAATATCTGGATGAGTTTGTAATTGTTTTTATCGATGATATTTTGGTATATTCCAAGAGTATGTTTCAGCATGCCGAACACTTAAGTATTGTGTTGCAGACGCTGAGAAATGAGAAATTATATGCTAAACTGTCAAAATGCGAGTTTTGGTTGAGACAGGTTCTCTTTCTGGGGCATATCATATCTGGAGACGGTATTTCTGTTGATCCAAGTAAGGTTGAAGCTGTAATGAGTTGGCCTAGACCGACTTCTGTGCCAGAAATACGCAGTTTCATGGGTCTAGCAGGGTACTATCTACGATTCATCAAAGATTTCTCCAGTATCGCGAAGCCGATTAACCAGTTGACACAAAAGAATACGCCATTTGTGTGGTCTAAAGCTTGTGAGTCTAGCTTCTTGGAGTTGAAGAGACGATTGACCAGTGCTCCAGTATTGACGATACCTTCAGGTACAGGTGATTTCGTTGTATATTGTGATGCATCTCACAAAGGGTTAGGATGTATTCTTATGCAGCGAGGACATGTGATTGCATCTGCCTCGAGACAATTCAAACCACACGAGACTCGGTACCCAATTCATGATCTTGAATTGACGGCCATTATATTTGCACTCAAGATATGGCGACACTATCTCTACGGCGAGAAGTTTGAAATCTATTCTTATCACAAAAGCCTGAAGTATCTGTTTTCACAGTCAGAACTGAATATGAGACAGCGAAGATGGCTTGAATTGCTTAAAGACTTTGATTGCAAGATCAAGTATTATCAAGGAAAATCAAATGCAGCAGCAGATGCCTTGAGTCGAAAAATATGTGCTTTATCCTTATCGATGATAGGTGTTTCTAATTTGATTGAGAATTGCTGTTTGTCTGGATTAGTATTTGATATAGATTGTAGACCATTGCGACTTGCTGCGATTCAAATGGAACCAGATCTGATTGAACGCATTAAAGAAGCACAGAAAAATGATCCAAATGTTCAGAAGTCGATTCAGATGGTCAGATCGGGACATCACTCAGAGTATCAGATACATGATCATGTTCTATATGTAAATAACCGTCTTGTGGTGTCAGATGTTTCAGATTTGAAACAACAGAGTCTATCAGAAGCACACTGTAGTCGGTTCAGTATTCATCCTGGTGGCAGAAAGATGTACAACGATCTAAAAATACAGTTTTGGTGGAATAAGATGAAATCAGACATTGCAGAGTTTGTGTCGAAATGTTTGAATTGCCAACAGGAAAAGGCCGAGAGAAAGAAGCCCAGAGGTTTACTTCAAAGTTTATCTATTCCTGAATGGAAATGAGATCACATTTCCATGGACTTTATTACGAAGTTACCACGATCATCCCGGGGTTGTGATGCGATTTGGGTTGTGATAGACAGATTGATCAAATCAGCATGTTTTTTTCCCATACAGAATGACGTATCGATATGATAAGATGGCAGAGATATACGTCAAAGAGATAGTCAGATTGCATGGTGTGCCGAAGTCGATCGTATCAGATCATGATCCACGATTCACTTCACACTTTTGGCACAGTTTGCAGCAGGCTTTAGGTACGACATTGCACCTGAGTACTGCTTACCATTCCCAGACAGACGGACAGTCAGAGCGGACTGTCCAGACTTTAGAGGATATGCTAAGGGCTGTAGTGCTAGATTTTGGCACTAGTTGGCAAGATTCACTCCCTTTTTGTGAATTCTCGTACAACAACAGCTATCAGACGAGCATTGAGATGGCACCGTTTGAGGCTTTATATGGAAAGAAGTGCAGATCTCCGCTGTATTGGGATGACATGTCAGAAGTACCAGAGCTTGGGCCTGATATGATCCGAGAGATGACTGATAAAGTACGACTGATCCAGAAAAGAATGAAAACAGCTCAGGATAGACAAGCCAAGTATGCGAATGTATGTCGTCGACCGTTAGTGTTTGAACAGGGAGACAAAGTATTCCTGAAGATTTCTCCTTTCAGAGGTGTTGTCAGATTTGGTAAACATGGTAAGTTGTATCCTAGATACATCGGTCCGTACGAAATTCTTGAAAAGATTGGCGATCGTGCATATCGATTGGCTATTCCTCCTTCTTTATCCGGGATACATGATGTTTTTCATGTGTCAATGCTACGGAAATATCTGCCAGATACTTCTCATATTATTCAGCTTGACGAGGCCGAACTCGATGAGACTTTGAGTTATTTTGAGCAGCCGATTCAGATTATTGATCAGAAGGACAAACAGCTCAGAACAAAGACTATTCCGCTGGTGAAAGTCCAATGGAGTCGTCATGGCACTGAAGAAGCGACCTGGGAGACAGAATCAGAAATGAGACTAAAATATCCAAAGTTATTTTCATGACGTAAGTATTTATTTAGCTTTTGAGTATATTGCTTTCTTTACAAGCTTTGATTGATTGCCTGAGATTTCGGGGACGAAATCATATCTTAGAGGGGGAGAAAAGTAATGCCCGATATTTTATCCTGTTAGTCTGAGATGAGTATTTGATTGATTGATATGATTATAGACAGAGCACGTCAAGATTTGGATTGGAATTGTTGAGTTGTGAATATGTGCGAGGACAGAAGGTCTCGCGCATATGCGCGGCTGGTAGACGAGCATATGCGCGAGCTGTGTGATTCTAAGATGTGCCGAGATGAAGGTCTCGCGCATATGCGCGACAAGAGGCGCGCATATGCGCGAGGTGTCCAGTAGCCAAGATGTTATTTCCAGAGAATGTCGCGCATGTGCGCCAATTAGGTGCGCGCATATGCGCGAGCAGCTGATACAGCCAAGCGCCGAGACCGAAAGTCTCGCGCACATGCGCCAGTGAGGGTCGCGCATTTGCGCGAGACGTGCAGACCAAAGAATAAGCCATGTGTCCTTGCCATGCATATATAATTTGTTATCTTCATTCCCAGCTTGATATGGACGAGAGAGAGACAAGAAAAGCTTCAGAATTTCCTTCAAAGTTGCATCCTAGCTTAGATTGATGGTTTCGCAAGATCCGGCCAACCGAATTTGAATCCGAGTCTATATTTGTGCTCCTCTTATTATTAGCTTCAAAAAGATGTAAGTATTAATACATTCAGCATGTTTTGAAGTTGAGATGATTGGGGAAATCAGAGTTTGATTGTTATTATTTGTTCTTGTGATTATTGGGAACGTTTATTCGCAATCGGATCGAAGAACGGTTATGATATGCGATTTTTGTATAAATTTCAGCATGTCTTGAGTTGAGTTATGTAGATTTTGAGATGATGGAATATATTTGGGATGATTATGAGTTATTGATATTGATTATTGATAATTGAGTTGACCGGTATCGCGAGATTACGCCGTCGAAATATACCGAGATTGAATATTGATCCATATGTGTGTTCCTTTGAGTTAGAGGTTGATATGGTACATTTATACATGTCGTTGTAGATCTGTGTTGACAAATTTGATATCGAGATTTCAAGACTTCGACTTATTCAACCGAAACTACGACAAGAAATGTATAATTCAAGTTGGTTCGGGAAGATACAACTCGAGTTAGATTTGATTCGAGTTTCCCAAAATCACATACTAGATTTCTATACCTTGCTATGCTTGTACTCTATTTTGATTTATGTATAAGCATTGAGCTAGGAGAGTCATTGGAAGAATTGCCAAGTTCTAGATGTTCGGCGGTATCGGAGCACAGTAGAAGATTGACTTCGGTAGTAGATATTTGATACAGACAGGGCCAAAGTCTAGGAATAAGACGTACCGCCACCACGATTGGGAGGGTAGGTGGGAGACTTGTTACGTCTTATTCACACCGGGATCCCTAGATTTAGATATGAATCGAGTCAATAATAAGAGTCGAAGATGTGTTATCTGTATTCTTTAAAGTGTTACGATTAATGATTCATGTATTATGACTTTGTATTCAATTGCATGACATGCATGTATAAATGTTTTATACTGGGATTTGTTCTCTCCGGAGTATCCGGCTGTTGTTGTGTCTGTATGTGCGCATAACAACAGGTGGGACAGGATCAGGGTCGAGACAAAGATGAGAGATCGAGATAGCGTGGTGATTACGGGCATAGACAATGAACTAGTGGTTCTACATGTTGATCTGTAGTTGTTTTTTAAAAAACGCTAGTTTGTATGACTGTAATGAATCAAGACATGTATTTACTTCAGTTGAAATAAAATAGAGATATCATTTGTGTATGATTTATATACAATTGTTTATACTTGTTAAAAAGCAAAATTTTGACCCACATTTTCTAGCAAAGATCAACTTAATCCAAAAGATAATTGAGTTAGAGCCCGGGTTCCCACACTCTCCTATCTCAATGCGAGTAAATGAATCAAGATAAAGCACAAGCATAGCAAGGTATAGAAATCTAGTATGTGCTTTTGGGAAACTCGAATCAAATCTAACTCGAGTTGTATCTTCCCGAATCAACATGAATTATACCTTTCTTGTCGTAGTTTCGGTTGAATAAGTCGAAGTCTTGAAATCTCGATATCAGATATGTTAACACAAATATGCAATGACGTGTATAAATGTACCATATCAACCTCTAACTCAAAGGAACACACATATGGGTCAACATTCAATCTCGGTATATTTCGACGGCATAACGGCGTAATCTCGCGATACCGGTCAACTCAAACATCAATAATCAATAACCATAATTCATCCTCATCAACCAATATCATATACAAGTCACAAAATCTGTATAATCCCAACCACAAATATGCTGAAATGCATAACAATCTCATACAATCTCATTTCTCCAATCTGGTTTCGATTCTACGTATCTCAACATATTAAGAACATATCATATAGTACAAAATCTAATTTCCCCAACATTCTATTTCCAAACAAAGCAAGAACATAATAATACTTACATCCTTTGGTAGCTTAAAGCAAGAGGAGCAAGAATTTATAATCCGATTGAAAACCGTGGGTTGGATCTCTCACAATTCAAAATCTAAACTAGAAGGAAGCTTGAGGTTTTCTGAGGATGTCTTTCGGTGACTTGAATTGCAAAGTGAGGAAGAATGAGTTAAATACACCTTATATTGCATGGCAAAGACAAGTGTCTTATTCTTTGGTATGCACGTCTCGCGCATATGCGCGACCATCACCTGCGCATATGCACGAGACGCTCTGTCTCGGCGCTTGACAATTTCAGCCGCTGGCGCATATGCACGCCCTCTCTCGGCGCATATGCGCCAAATTCTCTGGACAAACACTTTGGCTACTGGACACTTTGTCTCGGCACATCTTGGAACCGCACAGCTCGCGCATATGCACGCCCACCAGCAGCGCATATGCGCGAGACCTTCTGTCCTCGCACATATTCAAAACTCAACAATTCCAATCCAAATCTCGACGTGCTCTGTTTATAATCATATCAATCAATCAACTACTCATCTCAGATTAACAAGATAAAATCTCGGGCATTACATTTCTCCCCCTCTAAGATATGATTTCGTCCACGAAATCTCAGGCAATCAATCAAAGCTTGTAAAGGAAGCAATATACTCAAAAGCTAAATAAATACTTACGTCATGAACATAACTTTGGATATTTCTGTCTCATCTCTGATTCTGTCTCCCAGGTCGCTTCTTCAGTGCCATGACGACTCCATTGGACTTTCACCAGCGGAATAGTCTTCGTTCTGAGATGTTTGTCTTTCCAATCATGAATCTGAATTGGCTGTTCAATATAACTCAAAGTGTCGTCAAGCTCGGCTTCATCAGGCTGAATGACATGAGAAGCATTAGGCATATCTTTACGCAGCATCGATACATGGAAGACATCATGTATCCCAGATAGAGAAGGAGGAAGAGCAAGTCAATATGCACGATCGCCAATCTTTTCAAGAATTTCGTACGGACCGATGTATCTAGGAGACAACTTACCGTGTTTGCCAAATCTGATAACACCTCTGAAAGGTGAGATCTTCAAGAATACTCTGTCTCCCTGTTCAAACACTAACAGTCGACGACGTACATTCGCATACTTGGCTTGTCTATCATGAGCTGTCTTCATTCTTTTCTGGATCAGTCTTACTTTATCAGTCATCTCTCGGATCATATCAGGCCCAAGCTCTGGTACTTCTGACATGTCATCCCAATACAACGGACATCTGCACTTCTTTCCATATAAAGCCTCAAACGGTGCCATCTCGATGCTCGTCTGATAGCTGTTGTTGTACGAGAATTCACAAAGAGGGAGTGAATCTTGCCAACTAGTGCCAAAATCTAGCACTACAGCTCTTAGCATATCCTCTAAGGTCTGGATAGTCCGCTCTTACTGTCCATCTGTCTGGGGATGGTAAGCAATACACAGGTGCAATGTCGTACCTAAAGCCTGCTGCAGACTGTGCCAAAACTGTGAAGTGAATCGTGGATCACGATCTGATACGATCGACTTCGGCACACCATGCAATCTGACTATCTCTCTGACATATATCTCTGCCATGTGATCATATTGATACATCATTATGTATGGAATAAAACATGCTGATTTGGTCAATCTGTCTAATACAACCCAAATCGCATCACAACCGCGGGATGATTGTGGTAACTTCGTAACAAAGTCCATGGAAATGTGATCCCATTTTCATTCAGGAATAGATAAACTCTGAAGTAAACCTCCGGGCTTCTTTCTCTCGGTCTTCACCTGTTAGCAATTCAAACATTTCGACACAAACTCTGCAATGTCTGATTTCATTTTTTATCCACCAAAACTGTGTTTTTAAATCGTTGTACATCTTTCTGCCACCAGGATGAATACTAAACCGACTACAGTGCGCTTATGACAGAGTTTGTTCTTTCAAATCTGAAACATCTGGCACCACAAGACGGTTATTTACATATAGAACATGATCATGTACCTGATACTTTGAGTGATGTCCCGATCTGCCCATCTGAATCGACTTCTGAACATTCTGATCATTTTTATGTGCTTCTTTAATGCGAACAATCAGATCTGGTTCCATTTTAATAGCAGGAAGTCGCAATGGTCTACAATTTGTATCAAATACTAATCCAGACAAACAGCAATTCTCAATAAAATTAGAAACACCTATCGTCGATAAGGACAAAGCACATACTTTTTGACTCAAGGCATCTGCTGCTGCATTTAATTTTCCTGGATAATACTTGATCTCGCAATCAAAGTCTTTCAGCAGATCAAGCCATCTTCGTTGTCTCATGTTCAATTCTGACTGAGAAAACAGATACTTCAGGTTTTGTGATCAGAATAGATTTCAAACTTCTCGCCGTAGAGATAGTGTCACCATATCTTGAGTTCAAATACAATGGCCGTCAATTTAAGATCATGAATTGGGTACCGAGTCTCGTGCGGCTTCAACTGTCTCGAGGCATATGCAATCACATGTCCTCGCTGCATATGAATACATCGTAACCCTTTGTGAGATGCATCACAATATACAACGAAATCACCCGTACCTGAAGGTATCGTCAATACTGGAGCACTGGTCAATCGTCTCTTCAACTCCAAGAAGCTAGAAGACTCACAAGCTTCAGACCACACACATGCCGCATTCTTTTGTGTCAACTGGGTAATCAGCTTTGCGATACTGGAGAAATCTTGGATGAATCGTCAATAGTACCTTGCTAGACCCATGAAAATGCGTATCTCTGGCACAGAAGTCGATCTAGGCCAACTGATTATAGCTTCAACTTTACTTGGATCAACAGAAATAACGTCTTCAGAGATGACATGCCCCAAAAAGACAATCTGTCTTTGCCAAAACTTGCATTTTGACAGTTTAGCATATAATTTCTCATTTCTCAGCGTCTGCAACACAATTCTTAAGTGTTCGGCATGCTCAAACATACTCTTGGAATATACCAAAATATCATCGATAAAAACAATTACAAACTCATCCAGATATTTCTGAAAGACATGATTCATCAGTTCCATAAACACCGCTGGAGCATTTGTTAAACCGAAAGGCATGACAATAAGTTCATAATGTCCATACCTGGTTCGGAATGCTGTCTTCGGTATATCAACATATCGAACTCTCAGCTGGTGATATCAAGATCTCAGATCGATCTTGGAATAGACAGAGGGTCCCTACAATTGATCAAATAAATCGTCGATACGAGGCAATGGGTATTTGTTCTTTACCTTCACCTTGTTCGGTTGCCGGTAATCAATACACAATCTCATCAAACCGTCTTTCTTTCGCACAAATAGCACTGGAGCGCCCCAAGGAGATACAGTCGGTCTGATATATCCCTTGGCTAGAAGATCTTCTAGTTGTGTTTTTAGTTCTTTCAGTTCTATAGGTGCCATTCTGTACGGAGCTCGGGATATAGGAACAGTTCCTTGAATGAGATCGATGCTAAAATCTACCTCTTGAGCTGGAGGTAACCCTGGAATCTAGTCTGGGAACACATCAGCAAATTCACATACCACTGGCAGATCTGCCAATGAAATCCGAGATCTGGAATCCTTGCCGTAGAATTTCCATTCGATCCTGGGGAGGTACAAACTCCAGTGCACGGGCTGGAGTAGCTTATGAGTAATGATGCATGGGAAAGCCCGTGAGGGGGAGAGCCCAGAGTCTAGAGGGGCCAAGGCCCAAGAGTTCAGAGCAGAGCCCAAGATCGGGATAGCCCATGGTCATTACAGATATCATCAAAATAAACAACAACAAACTTTCCTATGTGTGCATGCAAAACATGATTCATTAACCTCATAAAGGTGCTAGGGGCGTTAGTTAAGCCAAATGACATTACCATCCACTCATATAACCCATACTTGGTTTTAAAAGTAGTTTTCCACTCATCACCTTCCCTCATCCTAATTTGGTGATAACCACTCTTCAAGTCAATTTTACTAAGGACACATGCACCATGCAATTCATCTAACATATCATCTAGTCTGGGTATGGGATACCTATACTTAATGGTTATGTTATTGATTGCCCTACAATCTACACACATACGCCATGATCCATCCTTCTTAGGTACTGGCAAAACAGGTACAGCACAAGGAGACATGGACTCACGCACAAAACCCCTATCTAACAACTCACTTACCTGCCGTTGAAGCTCCTTGGTCTCCTCCGGGTTGCTCCTATAAGCTGGACGATTTGGCAATGCACTCACAGACACGAAATCGATTTGGTGCTCGATTCCCCTTAATGGTGGTAAGCCTTGAGGTAACTCTTCCGGAAATACATCTTCAAATTCCTACAAAAGTGAAACAACAATGCTCGGAAGGGTCCCGGCTATATCACTTGTGTTAAAGAGGATCTCTTTATAAAGAATCAACACCAATGGTTCATGTGTATGCATCAATTGCTTCAACTCACTTTTTTGGGCCATATATGATTTCTTTTTGGCCTCTTTCCTCTCATTTTCTTTCCTCTTATTTTTCTTTTGTATGGCCGTCTCACTCTTCTGATCACTCTTTTTTTCAGCCATTTCATTTTTATTCTCAAAGGCCATCTCACTTGTTCACTCTTTTTTTCGGCCTCATCTCTCTTCTTTTTTTTCGGTCCTCCAACACTTGCTTCGGGGACAAAGGAAGTAATACAATGGTTTCTTTCTTAAATACAAAGGATTACCTATTCTTGAACCCATCATGTGTCACCCTCCTATCATATTGCCAAGGTCTACCCAACAAGATATGACATGCATGCATGTGTACCACATCACACAAGATCTCATCCACATACTTCCCAATAGCAAAAGGCACTAGCACTTGTTTTGTAACCTTCACCTCCGCACAATCATTCAACCATTGAAGCCTATATGGTTGAGGATGCTTTAATGTAGGTAAACCCAATTTTTCTACCATCTCAACACTTGCTACATTCTTACAACTCCCCCTATCTATGATGAGATTGCAAACCCTTTGATTTACAAAACACCTAGTATGGAACAAGTTCTCTCGTTGGTTAGTCTCCTCCTCCTTGACTTGGGCACTCATGGTACGCCTAGTCACTAGTGCTTCACCTACAACAGCCTCATATCCCTCATCAGGTTCCTCTAATGCAGGCATCTCATCATCATCACCCTCACTATGAGACTCATACTCACCATAGTCATTTAAAACCATTACCCTTCTATTAGGACATTCACTAGAAATATGACCTAACCCTTGACACCTAAAACATTTAACATCTCTAGATCGATTAGAAGGAGTTTCAGATTTACCTTGCACTCCTTGTTTAGGCGCCTCTTGTTTGGTCTCAAATTTGGGCTTGGTCACCACCTTGTTCTACTCACGTTTCACCACATTTGATCGCCATGAAGATGACGAACCCCCAGTTGGATTGGTAAGGCCAACTCCACGCCTTTTGAGTTGTTGCTCCACTTTTATGGCCATTTGCACCATCTCGTCTAGATCCAAGTAGTGCCGCAGCTCAACTTGATCTTGGATTTCCCTGTTCAAACCACAAAGAAAACGTGCCATGGTCGCCTCATTATCTTCCTCAATATTGGCCCTAATTATGACTACTTCCATCTCCTTATAGTAGTCCTCAACACTCTTCACCCCTTGCCTCAAAGTTTGTAGCCTCTTAAACATATCCCTATAGTAGTGGTTGGGCACAAACCTCTTCCTCATGACCCTCTTCATCTCATCCCAATATTCAATGGGTCTCTCATTATACCTCCTAGTGGTCACTAATTGATCCCACCAAATGAGAGCATAGTCTAGAAATTCGACCACCGCCAACCTAACCTTCTTTTGTTCGGAGTAGTGGTGACATTCAAACACGAACTCTATCCTCTTTTCCCATTATAAGTATGCCTCCGGATCAGATTTCCCATGAAACGAAGGAATCTTCATCTTAATACTACCCATATTACCATCCTCCCTATTCCCGTCATTGTATCTACCTCGTGTGGCCTCTCTCCTTCCTCTACCAAATCCTCTACCTCTTCCATTCCTACCCCAATTCGCACTTTGGCTCTCCTCTTCTCCTCCCAAATCATACTCTTCATCTTCTTCTCCTCTACCCAAATCCTTAGGCTTAGATTTGCCTCCACTAGTACTAACTTCAAGCCTACTCATCCTCTCGTGTAACGGCTCCAACTCCACCCTCATCATCCTAGAAAAATGCCCAAACAACGCCTCCATTTGGACCTTAGACAACCCCGGGTTCGAACTATCTCCTACCTCCTCCATTTAAATTCAGATTTGTACCTGCAAGAAAACGTTAGTAGAAAACAAAATATTTCTCACCCAAATCCTCACGGTCACTCCAAAGAAAATTCGCTCGTCACTCCTCTCTAGTTTTTTTTTTTTGCTCACAACAAATACTCACCATTCACTCCAAAGAAAATTCACTCGCACTCAAGTCTTTTCACTCAAATTTGATAGTATTCTCGAAGGTGTGCTCAAGCTTTGTATTTGTATATCAAACAATCAAGTTCAACTTGTGAACAAATGTGATCGACTCACTTAGACTGCGTAGACAAGCAATTTGAAGGTAAATATATATTTTTTTTTGACTGTGTGGGGCACTTGTATATGACCCACAAAAAAGAATAGAACAAAATACCAAAAAGAAATAATGGTGAATATTCGGATTTTTTTTTGCTGACTACTTACTCGAAAATCCTAACAAAAAAATCACCAAAAATTTCAGAAACTGACGAAGAACGATATATTAAAAATATAGATCTGAAAAAGGAACGAAATGATGACAGATCTGATAATAGACGAGATAATAACGTGATAAACTTACTTGAATTCAATGAACCTAAGCTCTGATACAAAATGATACGAATCCTTGTACTTAAGAATAGCAAACACGATTATTTTAGAACCGCGCCCTCAATTCAATAACGAACAAGGACTCAATGTTGTCCCGATCTTTTGAATCAAGTATAGTGTTGTGATAGTCACCTCTAAGTTATAAAAACTTAGCAACAAACAATCATGATTAAAACAATTGATAAACAGACGAACCTTCAAAGAACGTATCGTTGACAATCCGTATGGAATCAATCGACAAACGCCACAAGAACGAATCTTGATAAGTTTGATTTTTGATGAACACAAAGTGAAGCTTTGAAAAATTTTGAGAGAAAAATCTCAAAGTTTGATAAAATCAATAATAATAATGTGTCTTGTGTGTAAAATTCCGTCTATAATATTGTGTACAATCTAAAGATTCTCAAAATCAAGTTACCAAGATCAATTCTAACTAGGAAACTAAAGATTTTCTCGCATCTGACTCGCGCTCGGGCGGTAGGATATTACCGCTCGAGCGCCGAGGGTTCTGGACTATTCGCGCTCGGGCGGTAGAAAATGACCGCTCGGGCGCCGAATGTTCTGGAAATCAACTCTTGGGCAGTACGTTTGGCGCTCGGGCGGTAGTATTTGACCGCTCGGGCACGGAGCATTCTGGACGTTTTCTTCATTCATCACTTGAATGGTGTTCTTATGACTCCCAAACTTACTCCCATGCATCACGAACCCTTCAGCACTCTGCACCTTGCTTGTAAGTCCTTCTTCATTGCTCATAAGCCCTTGTAGTGCCTCTTTGAATTTCTTTAGCCGTCCTCTCGTGATTGGTCCCTCCGGCAACTCTAAAGGATCCCATGCTTGCCTTGGAGCTTGACCATCCGTGTTCGCATCAGGCCCCCACCAGTAACTGCAAATGAACACCCGCCTGCACTTTTCCTTGACTTCTGTCGGTCCCTAGACTCCGAAAATGTTTATGTTGTTATTACGATCCGTCAGTACGAAACTATCAAGCTGAGCTAGATCTAGGCTGCAGGAGAGCACTTCTACTCATACTCAGAGCGGCCAAACCAACAATCTGCACGCTTCGCCGCATTGTTCATCTTGACAGGGAAGGGAAAGGAGTTAAATAAAATAAATAGGATAGACGAAACCTCGGAATAAATCCAACCTCATAAACCGATAGAGCAGTAACCGGCTAAGCGCTTTGAGTTTTGTGATAGTAAGGTGTGCTAATCTCCGACCTAGGGAAGTGTCAACACAACAAAGGGGGAAGTCTTCTCTTTCGGAAAAGGAGGGGAGATCCGCCTTTCGGACCTGGAGGAAGTAGAATTCCAAATATGGGTACGAAGGGTCATCCAGAAGCGCTGGAAGGGCTGGAGGAAGGGGACAGTCTTCCCTTTTGGAAAGATAAGGCGCATCAGAACGGAATCCGTATATCTTTAAATAGAATATTTCACGAGCTGAGGACTAAGTCGAAGTGAAAGTAGGTGCCATTTTGAGTGCCAATACCCTATAAGTTCACACCAAGTGAAGAGCCACCCTCCGGAACTTGAGGAGGGTGACGAACTGCTTTCTTTGATTGGATTCGATCTGGTAGACAGAGACGAAGTCAAGGATGAATATGATGAAAAATTCTATGCCGAATCCGAGGCTGGTGCCTAAGCTTGAAGACTAAGCTAGAGCTGGAGCTGAAGTTGGTCTTGATGTCCTAGAGTAGCGAAACCACAAGTGAGTGAAGGGGCGCTATCCGGAACCCACGGGGATAATCTGCTTCGATTGGGCCTTGCAGGCAGACAGGCTAACTTATGGAGACGAAATGTAATCCTATATAAGTGAGAATGGCGAGTCCCGAAGGTCTGCAAGAGGCTGAGCTAAGAAGCTGGCTGAATCTATCATGGGGATGCCCGATTTGCGATTGAGCTAGCCGAGTTGTATGATCTCTCCCATCTTGCATGAGTCACTTCATTCCTACTTCCACTCAAGAAAAAAGATAGGATTCTCGGGCCCTACCTCCAGAGTGGGATATGGAGGAGTGCGTACGGCTATTTCGGACCTTTTCTTGCCGCAAGGGTTGAGTTCGCTAGCCTGACGATCTTCCCTTTGCATGGTAGTAGAGCGCGGCTCGAGACTACTCTAACAATTGAAAAGGAAAAGCAAGCTAGAATTGAACCCACTAATGGGCTAGCGCTTGGCGCTTACTGTAGCCCGGCTTTCAAGGATAGACTATAAACTATATAGTTGTCTTACCCCTTACCAACTAAGTGGATCGGTTGAGGGCCGACCCTTGGGGGTTGCCGACCTAGATGCCATAGTTTTGAGGGGGCTGAGCGGTGGTTTGGAAAGAAAAAGAAAGAGTTGTTGAAACGGAATCGAGCTTAAAATGCACTTTCCCTTGATGGAAGTCTATCCCATAAAAGCACACAATAAGTGAGATGAACCTGCCAGCTCGTCTGGACTTGGCTTTGACCGGTCGATCCCGCTTAAGTACCCCCCTCTTGCAAGGATTCGGCGCCAACACTTGATGCTTTCCGCCCACGCTTTGTTCAGGCAGCGGTATTTCGAGCTACGGATCAATCTATTTATCCGAACCAACTAGCGATCAAATACCAGCCAAGGATTCCACTCTCTCTCCACCTGAATCGACGTTTTAAATATCTTAGTAAGATATATCGGTTCAGCCAGCTAGCTGCATGCCGTACCGGGAAGCGCTAATTCATTCCCCCGATTGTGGAATTTCGACATGTTTTGTGGTGAACGAGGAGCGGACCTACGTCTAGAACATAATACCAGGTAGCGTGTGTGAAATAACCCCCTCTCATGACGTTTAAATTTAAAAGGAAAAACATACGCGGAAGCATTAACATTTGAAAGGGAAAGAACAATATCCCATTTAAAGTCATAACATTTTTAAATTTAGTTTACGTAAACATTAGCTTTTGTATCATCCAAAAGTAAACCAAAAGTCAACAACATTCACCCCATAATTCATTTAGCAAAATACATGATTAATGAAACTTCTCATGTTCACCATAATCAAAATAAAAGTGACATGAACAAACAAAATCTTTCCTATTGCCTGTTATATGACTTCTCTTGCCTCGGACAATCCGCATCAGTCTTTTTTATCACCTGCATCAATGATATTAACTGTAATGAGATAAAACTCAGTAAGCAGAAAGCTGTACATAACAAATACATATACAATGGCTCGGCATGGAACATGGCTATAGCAATGGCAATGGACAATGAATCAGTGGCAATGAACAATGAATCAATGTCAATAAACAATAAATAATACAATCTTCAATGGACAATAGATAACAAAGAAATATAGATGGTATTTCATGGCATAAATTAAAGGAAAGAAAATGATAGTTCTGTAACCCGTGACCTGTGGTCAGTATCTCTTTGATATATAAATATATCAAAACTGTGAGAGATATTCATAATCATGTGATTGGCCAATGACATGCATGAATTACTATCATTCCTTAGCTTTAATTGTAGAAAAGTTCATTGAGGCATTTTCACAAACACTTGGTAGGAACAATTAAGTACTAGCTCCTTTGTTAATGAATTCCATGATAAGCTTTGAACAATGAATACATAACAATATATATATCAAGTATATGCCAATGGAAGGAGCTAGTTAACAATAAACATGGCTTGCATACATATAAATATCATGTGAGCATTTGAAAGGAAGCTTCTACTTACAACCCAACAAGTAAATGATGGCTATGATGATCTTGAAGGAAATCCTACAACCAAATTACACAATATAACCAACAATCATCATCAATAATCCAATGAATCAATAAACCTAACTTAACCCTTCAATAATACCAACCCTTCTAAACTCCAAAATAATAGAACCCTTACCTTGTAGCTTGAAATCTTAGGAAGGAGCAACTAAGAAATCACTATAATCCTTGAACTTGGAGTAAAGAATTGAAGGAGAGAAAATCTTTGAGGGAGAGAAGCTTAGAACCGATGGAGAGGAAGGGAAAAGGAGAGAAGTGTGGAGAAGTATCTAGAAATGGGTATATAAGCCTTCCAATCCATAAAAAAACATGTTTTTTTTTAATACAGGCTGCTGGGCGCATATGCGCGACATTCTGTGCGCATATGCGTGGCCCGTTCTGCCGACCCGGCGCATATGCGCGAGTTCTGGCACATATGCGCGCCACATTCTGCCGAAAAACTCATTTTTAGCTTCCGAATTTGCAAAAGTCGTCAACATGAAAGTTGTATCTCTATGTGTTTTCTTGCATCTCCAATTGGCCTCATGTCATTTGAAGGTCTGAGTAAAAAGTTAAGTTCATTCTCCCAACATGTGTCAGTGCAGGAACAACGAAACACACGACACACTTCGGGCCACTTTTGGCTCGTCTTCCCTAATGATTTGAACAAAACTCAAAACATGAAAGTTATAGCCTTATACCTTATCTTTCTAATGGAATTGGCCTCACATCAATTGGATTAATATACAAAATATTATGCTAAAAACCACAACTACTGCCATATTTTTCATACAATTTCTGCACTCCAATCTTCTAAAAACTATAGTCATCAAAGCATCCACTCCAAAACCTCCACCAAATCCAATACCAAAACAAACTCAAACCTTCCAACAACCATCAATGAACTCATTTCCCTCCATAGCCATCAACAACTATGAACATAATACCAAAACAATAACCATAAACAATGACCATATATTAACCATTCCAACAAACATAAACATAATTAATGACCATTCCACATAAACTCAACCACCAAAAACATATAAAATATCCATTACCACAACTTACCATAATAAATCATAAATTACACCATCAACAATAACATGATAAAATGTCGGGATATTACAATCTTCTCTCCTTATAAAAATTTCGTCCCCGAAATTTGCTTACCGTTGAATAAATTCAGATAACGATGTTTCATCTCCTCTTCCGGTTCCCACGTAGCCTCTTCAATCAATTGATTCCTCCAAAGAACTTTGACAAGGCCAATTTCTTTGTTTCTCAACACTTTAATTTTGCGATCAAGAATTTGAACCGGCTTTTCCTCGTAACTTAGGTTAGGTAAAAGATCCAATGACTTGTACTGAAGGACATGAGATGGATTAGAAAGGTACTTACGTAGCATGGAAACATGGAAGACATTATGAACTCGATCCAAGTTAGGTGGCAATGCAAGATGATAGGCTCGGTCTCCAATCTTATCAAGAATCTCAAATGGCCCAATATATCGAGGACTTAACTTACCTTTCTTGCCAAATCACATAACTCCCTTGAGAGGAGCTATCTTAATAAATACATGATCACCAACCTCGAATGTTAAAGGTCGTCGTCGAACATCGGCATAACTCTTCTGTCGAGACTGAGCGGTCCTCATTCTTTCTTGGATCACTGCCACAACATCTGCTGTTTGTTGAACCAACTCCGGGCCTAACATCTTCCTTTCACCTACCTCTTCCCAATACAAAGGAGATCGGCACTTTCTTCCATATAAAGCTTCACAAGGTGCCATGCCGATTGAAGACTGGAAACTGTTATTATACGTGAACTCTACCAAAGGTAACTTAGAATCCCAACTTCCCGGGAAATCAATCGTACAAGCCCTTAACATATCCTCCAAAATTTGGATAACCCTTTCTGATTGACCGTCACTTTGAGGATGATACGCGGTGCTAAAAGCCAATTTCGTTCCCAAAGCTCGATGCAAACTCTTCCAAAACTCGGATGTAAACCTTGGATCACGGTCTGAAACTATCGTCACCGGTATCCCATGAAGTCTCACAATCTCTTGAATATACGCCTCAGCATATTGATTCATAGAATACGTCGTCTTGACAGGAAGAAAATGTGATGACTTTGTCAATCGATCCACGATCACCCGAATAGAATTGAAATCCTTCTGCGTCCTTGGCCAACCAACCACAAAATCCATAGTTATGTGCTCCCACTTCCATTGCGGTATAGGCAAAGAATGCAACAATCCCGCCGGTCTTTGGTGTTCGATCTTAACCTGCTGACAGGTTAGACATTCAGAAACAAATAACATGATATCTTTCTTCATACCTGGCCACCAGTAAAGACGTCGAAGATCTTGGTACATCTTGGTACTATCAGGATGTACAGAATATGGTGCGGTATAAGCTTCAAGAAGTACCTCTTTTCTAATGTCATCACGCATAGGAACACATATTCTACCTCGAAAGGTCAGTAACCCATCACGATTCGACCCAAACTCAGAAACTCCTGTCAAATCACTTTTCCTCTTCAACTTTAATAACTGAGCATCCATCTGTTGTTCCTTCAAAATTCAATCAAATAAAGTTGAGTGAAGAACTAGAGCAGACAATCGAGCAACTGTACCTGAAGATACCAAAATGATCTCATTTCTTTGCAAATCAAGCAGCAAAGGTTTAGAAATCATGGAACCCAATAAAGAACTCGATTTGCGACTCAAAGCATCCGCAACCACATTAGCTTTTCCAGGATGATAGCTAATGGTGCAATCATAGTCTTTCACCAGTTCTAACCATCTCCGCTGCCGCATATTCAAATCCTTCTGTGAAAACAAATAACTCAAACTTTTGTGATCTGTAAATATTTCACATTTTTCACCATATAGATAATGCCGCCAAATCTTTAAAGCAAAAACCACAGCCGCCAACTCCAAGTCATGAGTGGGATAGTTCTTCTCGTATTCCTTCAACTGACGAGAAGCATATGCTATCACTTTCCCACGCTGCATCAACACGGCACCTAACCCATGCTTTGAAGCATCTGTATATACAACAAAATCTTCAGTACCACAAGGAAGTACTAAAACAGGAGCAGAAGTCAACTTATCTTTCAATGTTTGGAATGCTTTTTGGCACTCTTATGGTCCATTCAAACTTGGTAGCCTTCCGTGTCAAACTTGTCAATGGCAAAGCTATCTTTGAAATTTCGGCTATGAACCGTCGGTAATACCCTGCCAAACCAAGAAAACTCCTTACCTCTGAAACTGTCTTTGGAATGGACCATTGCTTGATGGACTCAATCTTGGATGGATCAACAGATATTCCTTCTTTCGAAACAATATGGACCAAAAATGCCACTTGCTCTAACCAGAACTCACATTTCTTTAACTTGGCATACAATTGCTTATCCGTCAACAGCTGCAACACAATCCTCAAATGCTCACGATGGAGTTCTCGTGTCTTTGAGTAGATCAAGATGTCATCAATAAAAACAATGACAAAAGTATCCAAATACGGCTTAAAGACACGATTCATCAAATCCATAAAAACTGAAGGAGCATTGGTTAGCCCAAACGACATCACCAAAAATTCATAATGGCCATACCTCATCCTAAATGCAGTCTTGGGTATGTCTCCTTTTTCACCTTCAGTTGAAGGTAACCGGACCGAAGGTCGATTGTGGGGACCCGGGCTCTAACTCAATTATCTTTTGGGGATTTAGTTGGATCTTTGATAGAAAATGTGGGTCAAAAATTTGCTTTTAACATTAAGTCAACTGTATACATAAAGCATGGAACTATTCTTTATTCGATTAAACAAACATAATGTACATACAAGTCTGTTTTAGTACAATCATATACTAGTGTTCAGAAAATCCAGTACACGTCAAGTACAAACGACTAGTAATCTGCTATGCCCGAAATCACCACAATGTCTTGATCTCTCATCTTGCTCGCGACCCTGATCCTGCCCCACCTGTCGTTATGTACACATACAGACATAACAACAGCCGGAAACTCCGGTGAGAACAAATCCCAGTATAAAACATGTATACATGCATGTCATGCAAGTAAATACAAAATCATAACACATAAATCAGGAATTATGACACACTAGTGAATACAGATAAAACTCTTCAACTCTTATTCTTTGACTCGACTCATATCTAAGTCTAGGGATCCCGGTGTGAATAAGACGTAACAAGTCTCCCACCTACTCTCCCAATCGGGGTGGCGGTACGTCTTATTCCTAGACTTCGGTCATATCTGTATCGAATGTCTACAATCGGAGATGATCTGCTCCTATGCGTCGATACACCGAACGTCTAGTTTGACAATCTGTCAATGACTCCTATCTCAAATGCTTGAATATAAATCTATAAACAAGACATAATCATAAATCAAACATGATTAAGAATCTAGTATGTGATTTTGGGAAACTCGTATCCAGTCTGAATCGAGTCATGTCTTCCCGTGTTCACATGAATTATACCTTTCTTGTCGTTCGTAGAAGTCGAAGTCTAGTATTCTTGATATCGAATCTGTCAAACCCAATCTGAAATGACATATATACAATGCACCATATCAACTTCTAACTCAAATAATAGCTGTGAAGTGCGATACTCAATCTCGAGATAATTTTGACGGCATAACGGCGTAAACTCGATGTCTCCGTCAACTCAACACTAACCAAATCTCAACAATGTATAACCAATACCATATCATCACAATTCTAATTCCAGCATGTCGAAAAAACTATTCAATTCAATCAATATATGCTGAAATTCATAACAAATGCATACGGTATCATTTCTTCGATCCGGTTTCAATTATACACTCTATGATATCACAAGAACACATAATCTAGTGTAACTCACAATTTCCCCAACCTCACTATCTCAAATCATGCAGGAAATGAATGAAACTTACATCCCCTTGAAGCCTTTGATGAGAGGATCACAAAATTGTATTCAGATCGAAATTCGGATAAACGGATTGTGCATCACCAAATTGTTACGAGCTGAAGAAGCTGAAGAATTCTCAGAGCTCCTCGGATGAAATGTTGAAGAAGAATAACTTTGGTAACCTTTATACTGCATGTAAAGTACACATGGCTCCTCCTTTGATCTGCACGTCTCGCGCATATGCGCGACCATCACCGGCGCATATGCGCGAGCCGCTCTGTCTCGGCACTTGACCATTTCAGCTGCTGGCGCATATGCGCGCCTTCTTTCGGCGCATATGCGCCAACTTCTCTGGACAACTCCTTTGGCTACTGGACAACTCGCGCATATGCGCGCCTCTTGTCGCGCATATGCGCGAGACCTTCGTCTCGACATCTCTTGGACTCACTCAGCTCGCGTATATGCGCGCCCACCAGCCGCGCATATGCGCGAGACCTTCGGGTCTCACACATAATTCTTGCACATAATGACAACTCAATAACTCCAATCCAAATTCGACGTGCTCTATCTATAATCATATCAATGAATCAATAAATCGGCTAAGATTAACAGGATAAAAATCTCGGGCATTACATCGATCTTCGAAAATATTGCTGCTCCTTGCAATTGATCAAAGAGATCATCAATACGTGGCAAAGGATATTTATTCTTCACTGTTACCTTGTTGAGTTCTCGGTAGTCAATACATAATCGCAATGATCCATCCTTCTTCTTTACGAACAAAACTGGAGCTCTCCACGGTGAGGAACTAGGTCGGATAAAACCTTTATCTAATAGCTCCTGCAATTGAGTCTTCAATTCTTTCATTTCAGTAGGAGCCATTCTGTATGGAGCCTTAGAGATTGGAGCTGTACCTGGAATTAAATCAATAACAAACTCCACCTCTCGATCAGGTGGTAATCCAGGCACATCATCAGCAAACACGTCAGGATAATCCTGAACCACATCAATATCATGTAATTGCAAGATACTTTCCTTTCTCACATCCACCACTGAAGCTAGAAAACCCACACAACCTTTGAGCAACAATTTATTAGCTTGAAGGCAAGAAATAATAGGAACATCCATCGAAGAGCCTAAACCAACAAAAACATCACTATCATGATCATCGGCTAAAAATTTCACCGTCTTGCCCACACAATCAATCACCGCACGATAAGAAGATAACCAATCTATACCCAATATAACATCGAATGCAACCATCAGAATAACAATAAGATCAGCAAACACTAATCTAGTACACATTTGTACAGGACATGCCTTAATAATACTAGTGGGACAAATTTCATCCACAGAGGGCAACACAATATTAAAGTGCAATGGCATAACAGTAGGTTCCAGAAATATAGAATGCATAAACACTTCAGACATAAAAGAATGGGTTGCACCAGTGTCAATCAATGTAAGTGCTTCCTTGCCGAAGATTAAAATATTACCTGATATCACAGAAGAATCAGGATTAACACTTTCCTTCGTCATAGCAAAAATTCTACCTTGGACTTTTCATTTGCCTGAGGAGAGAGGACATTTCAGTGCCGTGTGCCCCATCTCCTTTATCTTTATCATTCTCAGCAATAAAAGGAACAAAAACACATCCTTCCTCAACCTTCAACGTATATTCAGTAACAGACAAAGCATCCTGCTTCAATTCCAGAAATTCCTTCACTTTCTTGGCTTTTACTTCACGTGAAAAGTATTTGGCGTAAAATAACTCCTTAAACTCATTCCACTTCAGTTCACGAACATTGACAGTAACTTTGGTGGCTTCCCACCAAATACGAGCAGCTTTGACCAACATAAACACAACACAACTAACCTTTTCTTGATCAGTGAACCTCAAGTAATCGAAGATGGCCTCCAATGACTTTACCCATTCAAGAGCCACTAGTGGATCAGGACCACCAATAAAATCAGGAGGGTTCATACGCCTGAAACGATCGTAAGCACCATCTTCAGAACTTTCCATTGTCCCTTGAACTCTTCCACGACCACGACCCTGAGTCGAGTTGTGCATGCTCAATAACTGTTGGATTTGCTCACCATGTACTTTTGCTTGTTCCTTCAATAACTTACTGAATTCATCTACAACCTTCACAGTCTTATCGGTCGTAGAGGTCCTATCTTCCCCTTCAATATTCTTTCTTTTGGGAGGCATATCCTACACATATGCTCACTTTAACAATAGATATGGAGAACGAATACATCAATGGTAATGAAATGGAATCAATACTCAATGTTAAAATCAATAGATGCAGGATCGAAAACATACCGGATTGTCCTAGGTAGAAGAAGTCATATATGGTCCGAAGAAATTTCGCTCTGATACCAATTGAAACAACCCCCTCTCATGACATTTAAATTTAAAAAGAAAAACATACGCGGAAGCATTAACATTTGAAAGGGAAAGAACAATATCCCATTTAAAGTCATAACATTTTCAAATTTAGTTTACGTAAACATTAACTTTTGTATCATCCAAAAGAAAACCAAAAGTCAACATTATTCATCCCATAATTCCTTTAGCAAAATACATGATTAATGAAACTTCTCATGTTCACCATAATCAAAATAAAAGTGACATGAACAAACAAAATCTTTCCCATTGCCTATTATATGACTTTTCCTGCCTCGGACAATCCGCATCAATCCTTTTTATCACCTGCATCACATGATATTAACTGGAATGAGATAAACGCAGTAAACAGAAAGCTGTACATAACAAATACATATACATTGGCTCGGCTTGAAACATGGCTATAGCAATGGCAATGGACAATGAATCAGTGGCAATGAACAATGAATCAATGTCAATAAACAATAAATAATACAATCTTCAATGGACAATCGATAACAAAGAAATATAGATGGTATTTCATGGCATAAATTAAAGGAAAGAAAATGATAGTTCTGTAACCTGTGACCTGTGGTCAGTATCTCTTTGATATATAAATATATCAAAACTGTGAGAGATACTCATAATCATGTGATTGGCCAATGACATGCATGAATTACTATCATTCCTTGGCTTTAATTGTAGGAAAGTTCATTGAGGCATTTTCACAAACCTCATTTTTAACTTCCAAATTAGCAAAAGTGGTCAACATAAAAGTTGTAGCCCTATGTGTTTTCTTGCATCTCCAACTGGTTTCATGTGATTTGAAGGTATGAGTAAAACGTTATGCTCAATCTACCAAAATGTGTAATTGTAGGAATGACGATACACACGACAAACTTCGGGGCGCTTTTGGCTTGTCTTCCCTAATGATTTGGACAAAACCTGAAACATGAAAGTTGTAGCATTATATCTTAGCTTTCTAATGGTTATGGCGTCACAAAATTTGGATCAATATTCAAATCATTATGCTAAAACCCGTAAGAACTGCTGTATTTTCATCTCATTTCCTACATTGCTATACCAACTTCATTACATTACTTCTACCTACACATCTTACTATCATTATTTATACACATATTGGTTCTCAATAAACCATGGACAATAAAAAAATCATGTTCAATCTCAATATTGATACTTCAATCATCACGTGAAATTTAATGAACTAAATAGCTACATGATAAACGACATAAACGTATCATTATCATTTGTACGCGTAACCGGGCATTACAATTCTCCCCTCCTTCAAAGAATTTCATCCTCGAAATTTGACGTACCATATAGTTCAGGATATCTATGTTGAATCTCGTTTTCTCGCTCCCAAGTTGCTTCTTCAATTGCATGATTGCGCCATAAGAGTTTCACTAAGGGTATTTCCTTGCCGCGTAACACTTTTGATTTCCTATCGAGGATTTGTACCGGTCGTTCTTCATATGAGAGACTCGATGCAAGCTCCAACGGTTCATAATGAAGAACATGAGAAGGATTAGCTAAATACTTTCGTAGCATGAAAACGTGAAAAACATTATAAACGTTTGACAAGTTTGGTGGTAAAGCAACTCGGTAGGCTCTGTCTCCTATTCTTTCTAAGACTTCAAATGGACCAATATATCTTGGACTCAATTTTCCTTTCTTACCAAAACGTAATATGCCCTTCAATGGTGATATCTTTACAAATACATGGTCACCAACTTGAAATTCCAATCGTCGACGTCGCACATCAGCATAGCTTTTCCGTCGACTCTGGACAGTGTGCATTCTTTCTCTGATCTTGGTCACCAATTCGGCTGTCTGTTGTACCAATTCAGGACCTAATAACTTTCTTTCTCCTACTTCATCCCAATGTACAGGAGATCGACATTTTCTACCATATAATGCAGTATATGGTGCCATTCCAATGCTTGACTGATAGCTATTGTTGTAGGTAAATTCAGCCAACGGTAGTTTACTGCCCCAACCGCCTGAAAAATCAATAGTACAGGCCCTCAACATATCTTCTAAAATCTGATTTACTCGTTCTGATAGTCGATCAGTTTGAGGGTGAAATGATGTACTGAATGCCAATCGAGTTCCCATAGCATGATGTTAACTCTTCCAAAATGCGGACGTAAATTTGGGATCTCTATCAGATACAATGGACACTGGGATGCCATGAAGCCTCACTATCTCCTTGATGTATTCTTCAGCATATTGATTCATCGTGTATGTGGTCTTCACCAGAAGAAAGTGAGCTGATTTCGTAAGTCGATCCACAATAACCCATATAGCATTGAATCCTCTTTGTGTTCTTGGCAAACCAAGGATGAAATCCATTGTGATATGTTCCCATTTCCACTCAGGAATGGGTAGCGGTTTCAGGAGCCCTGCTGGTCTTTGATGTTCAATCTTGACCTGTTGACAAGTTAGACATTGTGCAACAAATTGAGCAATGTCCTTTTTCATACCTGGCCACCAAAATAATGGTTTCAAATCCTTGTACATTTTCGTGCCTCCTGGATGGATCGAGTAGGGTGTAGCATGTGCATCAATAAGAATGTCATTTCTGATTGTTCCTTGTTTTGGCACACACAATCTACCTCGATATGTCCACATTCCTTCTCCATTCAATTCAAAGTTCAAATTGCCTTTTTCTTCATCTCGCTGCCTCAGTTGTTGTAATTCATTGTCTACACTTTGTTCGGCCCTGATTCTATCTACAAGTGTTGGTCGAACCATGAGAGATGATAATTGGATTGCAGTTCCCTTTGGCATAACATCAATCTTCATATTATGTAAATCCGATAAAATTTGTTCTTGTACTTGCATAGTAGCAATAGAACTGGACTTCTGACTTAATGCATCTGCAACAACATTGGCTTTACCTGGATGATAGTTAATAACACAATCATAATCTTTCACTAATTCCAACCAACGTCGTTGACGCATATTCAATTCTTTTTGCGTGAATAAATATTTCAAACTCTTGTGGTCCGTGTATATTTCACACCTTTCACCATACAGATAATGGCGCCATATTTTTAACGCAAATACAACTGCTGCCAATTCTAAATCATGTGTGGGATAGTTCTTTTCATATTCTTTCAACTGTCTTGAGGCATAAGCAATGACCTTTCCGTGTTGCATCAAGACTGCTCCTAAACCTTGTTTTGAAGCATCACTGTATACTACAAAATCTCCTTATCCTTCTGGAATAGCAAGGACCGGTGCTGAGGTCAATTTTGTCTTTAACTCTTGGAAACTACGATCACATGCTTCGTTCCATTCAAATTTCACATTCTTTCGTGTTAAAGCAGTCAAAGGCAATGCTATCTTAGAAAATCCCGCTATAAATCGACGGTAATAACCAGCTAACCCAAGAAAACTACGTACCTCAGTAACAGTAGTTGGTCGTAGCCAGTTATTAACAGCTTCAATCTTGCTTGGATCCATGGATATGCCTTCTTTTGAAATGATATGACTCAAGAATGATACTTGTTCAAGCCAAAATTCGCATTTCTTCCATTTCGCATATAACTGTTTATCTTTCAAAGTTTGCAAAACTAATTGCAGAAGTTCTCGATGCTCCTCTGTAGTTCGTGAGTAGACGAGAATATCATCTATAAATACAATCACGAACTTGTCTAGAAATGGCTCGAAAATTCTGTTCATTAAATCCATAAAAGCAGCTGGTGCATTCGTTAGTCCAAATGTCATTACAAGAAATTCATAATGCCCGTACCTGGTTCGGAAGGCAGTCTTTGAGATATCATCTGATTTAACTTTTAATTGATGATAGCCTGATCGTAAATCAACCTTCGAAAAGATGGCAGCTCCTTGTAATTGATCAAACAAATCATCAATTCTGGGGAGTGGATACTTATTTTTGATTGTCACTTTGTTCAACTCCCGATAATCAATACATAGACGGAGGGTACCGTCTTTCTTCTTCACAAATAAAACAGGTGCACCCCACGGTGAAAAGCTCGGTCTAATAAACCCTTTATCAAGCAACTCCTGTAACTGTTCTTTCAATTCTTTCATTTCTGTAGGAGCTAATCGATAAGGAGCTTTTGAGATTGGATGAGTCCCTGCCATGTAATGCCCGGTTACTCGTACAAATGATTAGTAATACGTTTATGTCATTATAGATAGTCATTTAGCTCATTATGTTTTACATATTGATTGAAGTATCAATATTGAGATTGAACATTATTTTTATATTGTTCATGGTGTATTGAGAATGAAAATATGTCTAAATAGTTATAGTAAGATGTGTAGGTAGAAGTAGTGTTATGAAGTTGATAGGAAATGAGATGAAATTGTGGTAGTTTTTACGAGTTTTAGCATAATGATTGGAATATTGATCCAAATTGAGTGAGACCACAACCATTAGAAAGCTAAGATATAATTCAACAACTTTCATGTTTTGGGTTTTGTCCAAATCATTGTGGAAGACAAGCCAAAAGTGCCCCGAAGTGTGTCGTGTATACCGTCATTCCCTCACTGACACATGTTAGGAGAATGAGCATAACATTTTACTCAGACCTTCAAATGACTTGAAACCAATTGGAGATTCAAGCCAAGACATAGGGCTACAATTTTCATGTTTACCACTTTTTCAGATTATGAACGGACGAGATGTTTCTTGAGTGATCTTTGATGAAGTAGTGCGTAGAGGCAGAACTTGTGGCGCTCGAGCGGTAGCAAATGACCGCCCGAGCGCCGGTGCATTTCAAGCCTAGCAATTGTACAGAACATTCCGCGCCCTGGCGGTAGAAAATGACCGCCCGAGCACCGCCTTGCATGAGAAAAGATAAGTATCGCATTTCTAAGCCATTCCAACCATTTCTTCTCCACTTTACCAGCAAGAACTCGAGGGAAACAAGATTTCTTTCTCCCAAAAGCTTCCTTCTTCATTCCTTTCATCATTTTGAGGTTAGAACTTAGTTCTCCATCCCAAGAGCTTCCTAAGGGTGTAAGTTTTCTTCTCCTTTAGTTGTTCTACTTGTAGAGGAGTGATTTTCACCTAGTATGTACATAGTGATGGGTTTATTGATGTATTTGACAGTATAGGAACGAGAATCATCGTCTCAAACAAGTATTCGTACGCTTGGACAGTAAGTTGGCATGTTCTTGAAGTAATACATGAGTTATATTATGATTTCAAATACTTCCCATTAATTATTGCTATATGTACATTGTTAGTATCTTATTGATGAAAATATAGCACCATATTCCATTGTTATGTATTAAATATGTAAGAAACTCATGAATATTGATGATGGGTGCTATGTTATGAACATGAACATGAACATGAAAAGAAAAGGATTGATTTTTACATGATATAGAGCTTGTTGACATCATGGGTGGTTTTAAGTCCACCAAAGCTATTGGCCAATATATGTTCATGGGGCGTGGGGTTGCCAAAGGTTGCTCCCTGACGTCCAACACAGTAGTAGCTATATAATAAAGCAAGCACGGTAGTACAGGTCAACAAATGAGGCTCAAGTACAAAAATGAACATGAATATATGTTATGATATGACATGGTTTAAAGATTCATTGTTGATCACGACTTGATATGTATACTCCTTCTACGCATATTGATACGTACAAGTGCCAACTTATTGAGTTTTATAAACTCACGTAGCTCATGTATTACAGGATCAGGTAGTGGAGAGACGTAGGATGCCGGTTCGCCAATGGATGCTTGTGACGTGCCTTACCTCGACAAGAACCGGGACTTCTTATTGTATAGCTTCCGCATATGTATTGTACGAAAATATGTCAGGGTTTGAAACAAGTTTTACAATGTTTATGTCTAGGTGTATGATGATACAGAATATGTTTGTATGTAAGAATACGATTATATATATGTGTTGATGTTGATGCTTGAGTTGAGTTTTTGGTTTTTACAAGAATGTAGGGACATCATGCCAAAATTTTTATAAACCGTCAAAGTGATGCCCCTTGTTTGATTTGCTTCATACTACAGTTATATCAGTCAAACCCTATTTTGATTATGGTAATTATGCTAAGTATAGAGTAAGGGTGTGACATTTTAGTTGGTATCAGAGCCCACGGTTCTTCGACAGGGAAGACACTGCACTTCATCCACATGGAGAACTCGGCAAGTAAGTATCTTTGTATCCCATAGTTTATGCTAAGTTATGTGTCTATGTGATCTATATGTAGGTTAAGATAAGCGAAGATGCCACCTAAACGTAAGGTACATGAAGGAGAGTCATCTAAGGGAAAAGCCCCAGCGGTCGAAGGTGAGGGCAGTGCACCACGACCTATAGATGATTTTGCTCAGCTGCTCCAACAACAAGCGAAAGTCCATGGGGAGCAGATACAGCAATTACTGGAGATGCAACGGACTACACATGAGCAGGCACATGCACAAGCCATGATCCCCAGACAAGGGCCTGTTCAAACTGATGTGTATGATCGTTTTCGACTCTGAACCCTCCTGAATCATGGGAAGCACCGATCCAGCAGTAGCAGAAGAGTGGATTAAGTCATTGGAGTCCATCTTCTCCTACCTTCATATGGAAGATGTTGACAAAGTAACTTATGCCGTCTTTTTGTTAACAAACATGCAAGAATATGGTGGGAGAGTGCAAGGGTTGCATTACCGGTTGGACCATTGACATGGGAAACTTTCAAAACCGTATTTTAAAACAAGTATTTCAGTAAAGATGTACGAGCCAAGAAAGCCAGCGATTTCCATAACCTGAAGCAAGGAACCATGTCAATGACAGAATACATACAACAATGTGAGGCTGGAGTCCAATATGTACCGTATATTGCACAAGATGACACAAGTAAGGGCGAACACTTCATGCGGGGACTTCGCTCTGAAATTAAAAGAGATGTAAGGATGTCGAAAGTTGCTACATACGGGGAGATAGTAGAAAGAGCACTTATGGCAGAACAAGATGAACATGACATTGACAGGGACAGGCAACAACGAAGGCAGCAGTACTTTCAGAAGAGCCAAGGAACGGGACAAGGAAAAAAGACTGATAGCAGGGGTACTAGACCAGAGGAACCCCGTGCCAAGGGTCCCCCTCCACGTAAAGAACAGGACAGACCACCTTGTCCTAAATGAGGCAAACTTCATGGCGGGGAATGTATGCAAGGTTCCAATGTTTGTTATCGTTGCAAAAAGCCAGGGCATCTCGTCAGGAATTGTCCAGGGAGTTCTGAGAAAGTACAGGGACGCCTTTTCTCCATGACTAAAGAGGAAGTGGATGCAGATACATCGATGATCACTGGTATGACTAGATTCAGGAGCCACGCATTCCTTTATTTCGGAATCGTGTTTAAGGAGACTGGTATTACAGCAAGTACAACAGAGGCACAACTCGCCATAGCCTTACCTTCCGGGCAAGAATTACAGACAGATCAGATTGTGAGAGGGTGTCCAATTTATGTCCAAGGCCATCAGATGTATGCTGATTTGATAGTTTTGAGGATGACGGATTTTGATGTGATATTGGGAATGGATTGGCTCTCAAAGTACAGAGTTACTATTGATTGTGGCATAAAGATGATCAAATTTGCGCCGATAGGAGCTGAACCATTCATAGTAGCAAGTGCAGGTATGTGGGGACCCGGGCTCTAACTCAATTCGTTTGGGGATTAGTTGGATCTTTGATAGCAAATGTGGGTCAAAACTTTGCTTTTAACATTAAATCAAATGTATAAATGAAGCATGAAACTCTTCTTTATTCGATTAAACAAACATAATGTACATACAACTCTGTTTTAGTACAATCATATACTAGTGTTCAGAAAATCCAATACACGTCTAGTACAAAACAACTAGTAATCTGCGATGCCCGAAATCACCACAATATCTTGATCTCTCATCTTGCTCGCGACCCTGATCCTGCCCCACCTGTTGTTATGTACACATACAGACACAACAACAGCCGGAAACTCCGGTGAGAATAAATCCCAGTATGAAACATGGTATACATGCATGTCATGCAATTAAATACAAAATCATAATACATGAATCAGTAATCATGACACATTAGTGAATACAGATAAAACAATACGACTCTTATTCTTTGACTCGACTCATATCTAAGTCTAGGGATCCCGGTGTGAATAAGACGTAACAAGTCTCCCACCTACTCTCCCAATCGGGGTGGCGGTACGTCTTATTCCTAGACTTCGGTCATATCTGTATCGAATGTCTACAATCGGAGATGATCTGCTCCTATGCGTCGATACACCGAACGTCTAGTTTGACAATCTGTCAATGACTCCTATCTCAAATGCTTGAATATAAATCTATAAACAAGACATAATCATAATCAAACATAAATAAGAATCTAGTATGTGATTTTGGGAAACTCGTATCCAGTCTGAATCGAGTCATGTCTTCCCGTGTTCACATGAATTATACCTTTCGTGTCGTAGGAATTGATCAAGATATTGAAGTCGAAGATCAAATCTGTCAATCAAATCTGAAATGACAATATATAGAAGTAGTTTATCAATATATAACTCACATCAAGTCTTGAACAAGTCAATAATCATTCTCGGTATAATTCGACAGCATAACTGCGTAGTTCTCAATACGGATAACATCAACTCAACATAATCAATCACAATCAACTCATAATCCCATCAAAACACAAATATATACTCTGAAATCTGTATAATTTCCCCATACTACATGCTGGAACATCGAACCCATCTCATGCAGTATCCTAAAATCGATCCGATTGCAATTATACTATGCTCAACATATCAAGAATACATAATAACCACCATATCCGATTTTCCCCAACACTTAATAATCACAATCAACTCATAATCCCATCAAAACACAAATATATACTCTGAAATCTATATAATTTCCCCATACTACATGCTGGAACATCGAACCCATCTCATGCAGTATCCGAAAATCGATCCGATTGCAATTATACTATGCTCAACATATCAAGAATACATAATAACCACCATATCCGATTTTCCCCAACACTTAACTTCAAACCATGCTGAAATGAAAAGAAACTTACATCTTCTTGTAGCCAATGATGCAAGGATCAATAATCTCTACTTGGATTAGAATTTGGATAACTAGCTCTTGAGAAATCTTACTTCAAAGCCTTGAAGAAACTTGAAGATGCTAAGGGGTTTTCTCGGTGGTCTGAAATGCCAGCAAAATGAAGGTTACACATATATATATATCTTGCATGTTGAGTAACACATGGCCATTTCTTTGTGTAACACGCACGACCGTGGGTGCACTCATTCTTCGGCCCAAATTTCACAACCTACTGTCCATCTACCGCGGGTGCGGTGCACTGCTCAGCGCGGGTGCGGTGTGGCTTCTGTAATTTTACACCATTTCAGAGGCAATACCAGCGCGGGTGCACTCTCTCCTGGACCGCAGGTGCACTGTCTTGGCTGTTTCACCACCATCGTTTGCAATCCAATTCAAATCGCAACATCGTTTCTGCTGTCGTCAATATTTGCATCAATTCATGCATTCTCATATCTTCGAGTATCATGTCAATGAATACGAATAAATCTCAAGCCTTACATTTCTCCCCCTCTAAGAAATGATTTCGTCCTCGAAATCGCAGGCTATTAATCAAAGCATACATATAAGAGAAGCAATATAATCAAAACTAAAGGAAGACTCACATCATGGAAATAGCTCGGGATATCTCTGTCTCATCTCGGACTCTGTCTCCCAAGTAGCTTCCTCGGTGCTATGACGACTCCATTGAACCTTCACTAGCGGAATAGTCTTCGATCTGAGCTGTCTATCTTTCCGATCAAGAATCTGTATTGGTTGCTCAACATAGCTCGAGGTCTGATCAAGCTCAGCTTCGTCAAGCTGAATGACATGAGAAATATCTGGCATATATCTACGCAGCATCGATACATGCAAGACGTCATGTATCCCAGATAGAGAAGGAGGAAGAGCAAGTCTATACGCACGATCGCCAATCTTTTCAAGAATCTCGTACGGACCGACGTATCGAGGAGACAACTTCCCACGCTTGCCAAATCTGACTACGCCTCTGAAAGGAGAAATCTTCAAAAATACTCTGTCTCCCTGCTCAAACACTCACGGTCTACGTCTGATGTTCGCGTACTTCGCCTGTCTATCTTGTGCCATCTTCATTCGCTTCTGAATTATCTTTACTTTCTCAGTCATCTCACGAATCATATCAGGCCCAAGTTCTGGTACCTCTGAGATGTTATCCCAGTACAACGGAGATCTGCACTTCTTTCCGTATAACGCTTCGAACGGTGCCATCTCGATGCTAGTCTGGTAGCTGTTGTTGTACGAGAATTCACAAACAGCTAGCTAGTGAATCTTGCCAACTAGTACCAAAATCTAGTACTACAGCTCTCAGCATATCTTCTAAAGTCTGGATAGTCCGCTCTGACTGTCCGTCTGTCTGCGGATGGTAAGCAGTACTCAAGTGTAAAGTCGTACCTAGAGCCTGCTGTAGACTGTGCCAAAAGTGTGAAGTGAATCCTGGATCACGATCTGATACGATCGACTTCGGCACACCATGTAATCTGACAACCTCTCTGACATATATATCTGCCATCTGATCATGTCGGTACGTCATCTTGTACGGAATGAAACATGCGGATTTGGTCAATCTATCTATCACAACCCAAATCACATCACAGCCTCGAGATGATCGTGGTAACTTCGTGACGAAATCCATGGAAATGTGATCCCATTTCCATTAAGGAATAGCTAAACTCTGAAGTAAACATCCGGGCTTCTTTCTTTCGGCCTTCACCTGTTGGCAATTTAAGCATTTAGACACAAACTCTGCAATATCTGTCTTCATCTGTTTCCACCAGAATTGTGTCTTCAGATCATTGTACAACTTCCTGCCACCAGGATGAATACTGAACCGACTACAGTGCGCTTCTGACAGTATCTGTTGTTTCAACTCTGAAACATCTGGCACTACAAGACGGTTATTCACATACAAAACATGATCACGTACCTGATACTCAGAAATATGTCCTGATCTGACCATATCAATCGACTTCTGAACACTCTGATCGGTTCTTTGTGCCTCTTTGATGCGAACAATCAAATCTGGTTCACACTGAATAGTGGCAAGTCGCAACGGTCTACTATCTGTATCAAATGCTAATCCAGAAAAGCAACAATCTTCTATCATATTCGAAACACCTATCGTCGACAAGGATAATGAACATACCTTTCGACTCAAGGCATCTGCTGCTGCATTCGACTTCCCTGGATAATACTTGATCTCGCAATCAAAGTCTTTCAGCAGATCAAGCCATCGTCGCTGTCTCATATTCAACTCTGACTGAGAAAACAGATACTTCAGGCTTTTGTGATCAGAGTAGATCTCAAATTTCTCACCATAGAGATAGTGTCGCCATATCTTCAGTGCAAACACGATAGCCGCCAATTCAAGATCATGAATTGGCTATCGAGTCTCGTGTGGCTTCAACTGTCTCGAAGCATAGGCAATAACATGCTGTCGCTGCATAAGAACACATCCTAACCCTCTGTGAGATGCATCGCAATATACAATGAAATTACCCGTACCTGCAGGTATCGTCAGGACTGGAGAACTAGTCAATCTCTTCTTCAACTCTACGAAGCTCGACTCACAATCTTCAGACCAAATAAAAGGCGCATTCTTCTGAGTTAACTGAGTGATTGGCTTCGCTATACTGGAAAAATCCCGAATGAATCGTCGATAGTACCCTGCCAGACCCATGAAACTGCGTATCTCTAGCACAGAAGTTGGTCTAGGCCAACTAATCACTGCCTCGACCTTGCTCGGATCAACAGAATTACCGTCGTCAGATATGATATGACCCAAGAAGACAACCTGTCTCAACCAAAACTCACACTTTGACAGTTTAGCATACAGTTGCTCATTTCTTAACGTCTGCAATACAATTCTCAAATGCTCAGCATGATCAGTCTCATTTCTCGAGTAAACCAAAATATCATCTATAAAAACAATCACAAACTCATCCAGATACCTCTGAAAGACACGGTTCATCACACTCATAAACACCGCTGGCGCATTCGTTAAACCAAAAGGCATGACAATAAACTCGAAATGTCCATACCTGGTTTGGAATGCAGTCTTCGGTATATCTGAATCTCTTACTCGCAGCTGATGATATCCAGATCGCAAGTCGATCTTGGAATAGACAGAGGATCCCTGCAACTGATCAAACAAATCGTCGATGCGAGGCAATGGGTACTTGTTCTTTACTGTTGCCTTGTTCAGTTGCCGGTAATCGATACACAATCTCATCGAACCGTCTTTCTTTCGCACGAATAGCACTGGTGCGCCCCAAGGAGATACACTCGGTCTGATATATCCCTTGGCCAACAAATCTTCAAGTTGTTTTTTCAATTCTTTCTATTCGATCGGTGCCATTCTATAAGGAGCTCGAGAAATAGGAACCGTACCTGGTACTAGGTTGATGCTAAAATCTACCTCTCTGACTGGAGGTAATCCCGAAATCTCATCAGGGAACACATCTGCAAACTCGCAAACCCCTGGCATATTTGCCAAGGTAGGACTCGATTTCAGTAGATCTACTGAATAGACAAGGAACCCCTCTGCTCCTTTTTGTAGTAATCGAGTCATAGACAATACTGAAATCAAAGGAATCCTAGCTCTAGACCCTTTGCCGTAGAACTTCCACTCTTCAGCCATCTGTGGTCTGAATCTAACAATCTTGTGGAAACAATCTACTGTCGCTCTGTACTTGGTTAGCATGTCGATGCCAATAATGCAATCAAAATCAGATAATCCAAGTACAATACAGTCTAAATCAATCTCATGCCCATCATACTGGAGTAAACACGATCTAACAGATGTCACTGATATCAACCCTGTCCCCAAAGGAGAAGAGACAGACACTACAGCAGACAACGACTCCATAGGCAATGCATGTGTCAATGCAAAATGCTCAGATAAGAATGTATGTGATGCACCTGTGTCTATTAGTACATAAGCAGGGTAACCGCGAAGCGAACAATTACATGCTATCACCTCATCAGGGGCATCCTGAGCCTGCTCTTCTGTCAATGCAAACACTCGAGCCTGCTGTCTGGGAGGTTGGCTCACTGTCTGACCACCTCTGGCTCGGGGCTATGTTGATGTAGGGACTGGCTGGAATGAATGAACAGATGAAACGTGCCTCTCAGGCTGAGCTACAGAGCCAGATGCTCCTACACTCTGAGTCTGCTGTGCACCTCTCTGTGGACAGACCCTGGCGAAGTGGCCCTGCTGTCTGCAAATGTTGCAGCGACCCATCACGCCCTGACACTGCTCGGTGGCATGTCTACCTCCACAAGAACTACAGTAAACCCCTGTATACTCTGATCTCTGGCCCGACCCTGTCTGTCTCGGCCCACTGGAGCTCGACGAACTGCTCCCTGATTTCTTGAACTGCTTCCCCTTCACTTTTAAACTGTCTTTTCTNTTGTTAGGTCGTCCCGTGTTCACCAAGGTGAATATCTCCGGATTCAAGCCATTGATAAACTGATCCGCAACGGCCTCGTCATTCCCAGCAACGTCGGGAGCAAATCGGAGCAATGCAGAGAACTTAGCAACATATTCTTCGATGTTCAGCTGTCCCTGTCTCAAATTGGCAAATTCAGCACCTTTGTTTTTTCGGTAGGAGACGGGAAAGAACCGCTCATAAAACTCTATCTTGAACACCTTCCAAGTGACCTCTGTGCCACGATGCTCCAAGGCTCCCTTCGTGGTAAGCCACCAGTTCTTGGCAACCTCTTGCAGTAGGTGCCCAATCAACTTCACTCGCCGCTCATCAGTATAATCAAGAGACTCAAATAACATCTCAATGTCATCTAACCAGCTTTCACAGTCAACTGAATTTTCCGTACCCTTAAGTGTCGGTAGTCGGAACTACTGAAACCGCTTTAACAACGTCTCCATTTGTGTTGCAGTAACATCCATAGGGTCATTCGAAGTACTGCCATGTTCTAGTGCCCGACCTGCTACTGGTTGCGGTACTCGTCGAGGAGGCATATCTGATTATCAAACGGATTAGTACACAATCTATACAATCTGTCTCAGTCCTCCTATGATCATATACCTCTGATCCAGAATCGGTTCTGATTCAGTCTTTGAAATTAGATGCTGAAATCAACTCAGATAACAATACAACATCTCATAGGGAAAGCAATAAATCTTGCTAGCACACAAAAGCAAGGAAGAAGGCTCATCTACCCCGCTCAATCTATTCTATTTCAATCTAAAGGATCTATCGCTCTGATACCACCTGTTGTGGGGACCCGGGCTCTAACTCAACTCGTTTGGGGATTTGTTTGGATCTTTGCTAGCAAATTTGGGTCAAAATTTTGCTTTTAACATTAAATCAAATGTGGGGACCCGGGCTCTAACTCGATTATCTTTGGGCTTAATTGGATCGTTGCTAGAAAAAGTGGGTCAAAAGTTTGCTGTTAACATTTATTCAAATGTATATGAACAAGCCCAAGACATCATATAAAATACTGTCATCTTATTTAGCTGCAAATAACATTCCCATGTTCAACTACAATTAACATAATAGTGTTTAGAAATTCAGTACATGTCTAGTAAAAACAACTAGTGATTTCTACGCCCGTGATCTCCACGCTATCTTGATCTCTCATCCTCTGCGTGACCCTGATCCTGCCCCACCTGTTGTTATGCACACATACAGACACAACAACAGCCGGAAACTCCGGTGCGAACAAAGCCCAATATAAAACATGTGTACATGCATGTCATGCAATTAAATACAAAATCATAACTCATATATCAGTAATTATGACACATTAGTGACTACAGATAAAACTCTTCGACTCTTATTCTTTGACTCGACTCATATCTAAGTCTAGAGATCCCGGAGTGAATAAGACGTAACAAGTCTCCCACCTACTCTCCCAATCGTGGTGGCGGTACGTCTTACTCCTAGACTTCGATCCTGTCTGTATCGAGTATCTACAATCGGAGGAAATCTCCTCCTATGCGTCGATATCACCGAACGTCTAGCTTGGCAAGTCTGCCAATGACTCTCCTATCTTAATTGCTTGAATATAAATCTATAAACAAAGCATCAACATATAAAAGGTAACAATCTAGTATGTGATTTGGGAAACTCAAATCAGATCTAATTCGAGTTTTGTCTTCCCGAATCAACATGAATTATACCTTTCGTTGCACAGTCTTTGTCGTAGTCGAAGTCGAAGTCTCGTATTCTTGATATCGAATCTGTCAAACCCAATAATCTGAAACATCATATATACAATGCACCATATCAATCTCTAACTTCAAGCAATACTAGTACGGTTCAATATCAAATCTCGGTACATTTTGACGGCATAACGACGTAATCTCACGATACCGGTCAATCCAACATTAATAATCTATAACCAACAACTCATAATTCCCATCATAGTAACATCTACTATACTGAAATCTGCATATACCCAAGTCAATACATGCTGGAACATAAAAAGATCGCATATCATATCCGTTCTTCAATCCGATTGCGAGTATGAGTTCATAATAATCATAAAAACATATCATAGAATCAAATCTGATTTCTCCCCAACATTCCATTGCCAAATCAAATAAGAATATAACAAAACTTACATCCTTTTGAAGCTTATGGCATGACGAGCATAAATCAATATTCGGATCGAAATTTGGATAGCTAACTCTTGCACAAGCTCAATTCTAAGCTAGGATGAAACTTTGAAGAATTTCTGCTTTTCTCTCGGTTCTTTGCTGCTGAAGAAGGAAGGAAATGAAGACAAGACACCTTATATATGCATGGCAAGGACACTTGGCTTATTTTTCATTCTGCACGTCGCACCGCGGGTGCGGTAGCTCTTCACCGCGGGTGCGCTCAGGCTACGGCATTCCATCCAAAATTCTGGACTCGACGACCGCGGGTGCGCTCACTTCTGACCGCGGGTGCGGTGACCCTACTGTATTTCTTCACGTTTCATGAGTTACAACTGCGGGTGCGGTATGTCTTGGACCGCGGGTGCCGTCTCTCTTTTAGTCAAAACTCTACTTTCTGCCCTTGCACCGCGGGTGCGGTGGAAACTGGGGCGCGGGTGCGGTCTGGCTTCTGTAATTTTTTACCATTTCAAAGGCNCGAAGCATGAAACTATTCTTTATTCGATTAAACAAACATAATGTACATACAACTCTGTTTTAGTACAATCATATACTAGTGTTCAGAAAATCAAGTACACGTCTAGTACAAAACAACTAGTAATCTGCGATGCCCGAAATCACCACAATATCTTGATCTCTCATCTTGCTCGCGACCCTGATCCTGCCCCACCTGTTGTTATGTACACATACAGACACAACAACAGCCGGAAACTCCGGTGAGAATAAATCCCAGTATAAAACATGGTATACATGCATGTCATGCAATTAAATACAAAATCATAATACATGAATCAGTAATCATGACACACTAGTGAATACAGATAAAGCAATACGACTCTTATTCTTTGACTCGACTCATATCTAAGTCTAGGGATCCACACGTAACAAGTCTCCCACCTACTCTCCCAATCGGGGTGGCGGTACGTCTTATTCCTAGACTTCGGTCATATCTGTATCGAATGTCTACAATCGGAGATGATCTGCTCCTATGCGTCGATACACCGAACGTCTAGTTTGACAATCTGTCAATGACTCCTATCTCAAATGCTTGAATATAAATCTATAAACAAGACATAATCATAATCAAACTTAAATAAGAATCTAGTATGTGATTTTGGGAAACTCGTATCCAGTCTGAATCGAGTCATGTCTTCCCGTGTTCACATGAATTATACCTTTCGTGTCGTAGGAATTGATCAAGATATTGAAGTCGAAGATCAAATCTGTCAATCAAATCTGAAATGACAATATATAGAAGTAGTTTATCAATATATAACTCACATCAAGTCTTGAACAAGTCAAAAATCATTCTCGGTATAATTCGACAGCATAACTGCGTAGTTCTCAATACCGATAACATCAACTCAACATAATCAATCACAATCAACTCATAATCCCATCAAAACACAAATATATACTCTGAAATCTGTATAATTTCCCCATACTACATGCTGGAACATCGAACCCATCTCATGCAGTATCCGAAAATCGATCCGATTGCAATTATACTATGCTCAACATATCAAGAATACATAATAACCACCATATCCGATTTTCCCCAACACTTAACTTCAAACCATGCTGAAATGAAAAGAAACTTACATCTTCTTGTAGCCAATGATGCAAGGATCAATAATCTCTACTTGGATTAGAATTTGGATAACTAGCTCTTGAGAAATCTTACTTCAAAGCCTTGAAGAAACTTGAAGATGCTAAGGGGTTTTCTCGGTGGTCTGAAATGCCAGCAAAATGAAGGTTACACATATATATATATCTTGCATGTTGAGTAACACAAGGCCATTTCTTTGTGTAACACGCACGACCGCGGATGCGGTGGCTCAGGACCGCGGGTGCCCTCATGCTTCGGCCCAAATTTCACAACCTACTGTCAATCTACCGCGGGTGCGGTGCACTGCTCAGCGCGGGTGCGGTGTGGCTTCTGTAATTTTTCACCATTTCATAGGCAATACCAGCGCGGGTGCACTCTCTCTTGGACCGCAGGTGCACTGTCTTGGCTGTTTCACCACCATCGTTTGCAATCCAATTCAAATCGCAACATCGTTTCTGCTGTCGTCAATATTTGCATCAATTCATGCATTCTCATATCTTCGAGTATCATGTCAATGAATACAAATAAATCTCAAGCCTTACAAGGTATATCCTTACCTCTTCGGATAATCTCTTGTATGAAGGCTTTTAAATTACTACAGAAGGGGTGTCAAGGATATTTAGCATCTGTGTTAACTATTGACCCACCTGTTCGTGAATTAAAAGATACAGATGTTGTTTGTGAGTTTCCAGAGGTATTTCCTGATGATGTAACAGGCTTACCCTTAGATAGAGAGATCGAATTTGTAATTGATGTTGTGGCAGGAACTCATCCGAACTCAAAAGCTCCTTATCGATTAGCTCCTACAGAAATGAAAGAATTGAAAGAACAGTTACAGGAGTTGCTTGATAAAGGATTTATTAGACCGAGCTTTTCACCGTGGGGTGCACCTGTTTTATTTGCGAAGAAGAAGGACGGTACCCTCCGTCTATGTATTGATTATCGGGAGTTGAACAAAGTGACAATCAAAAATAAGTATCCACTCCCCAGAATTGATGATTTGTTTGATCAATTACAAGGAGCTGCCATCTTTTCGAAGATTGATTTACGATCACGCTATCATCAATTAAAAGTTAAATCAGATGATATCTCAAAGACTGCCTTCCGAACCAGGTACAGGCATTATGAATTTCTTGTAATGCCATTTGTACTAACGAATGCACCAGCTGCTTTTATGGATTTAATGAACAGAATTTTCAAGCCATTTCTAGACAAGTTCGTGATTATATTTATAGATGATATTCTCGTCTACTCACGAACTACAGAGGAGCATCGAGAACATCTGCAATTAGTTTTGCAACTTTGAAAGATAAACAGTTATATGCCAAATGGAAGAAATGCGAATTTTGGCTTGAACAAGTATCATTCTTGGGTCATATCATTTCAAAAGAAGGCATATTCGTGGATCCAAGCAAGATTGAAGCTGTTAATAACTGGCTACGACCAACTACTGTTACTGAGGTACGTAGTTTTCTTGGGTTAGATGGTTATTACCGTCGGTTTATAGCGGGATTTTCTAAGATAGCATTGCCTTTGACTGCTTTAACACGGAAGAATGTGAAATTTGAATGGAACGAAGCATGTGATCGTAGTTTCCAAAATTTAAAGACAAAATTGACATCAGCACCAGTCCTTGCTATTCCAGAAGGATCTGGAAATTTTGTGGTATACAGTGATGCTTCAAACAAGGTTTAGGAGCAGTTTTGATGCAACATGGGAAGGTGATTGCTTATGCCTCAAGACAATTGAAAGAATATGTAAAAAATTATCCCACACATGATTTAGAATTGGCAGCAGTGGTATTTGCGTTGAAAATATGGCGCCATTATCTGTATGGTGAACGGTGTGAAATTTACACGGACCACAAGAGTTTGAAATATTTATTCACGCAAAAAGAATTGAATATGCGTCAACGACGTTGGTTGGAATTAGTGAAAGATTATGATTGTGTTATTAACTATCATCCAGGTAAAGCCAATGTTGTTGCAGATGCATTAAGTCGAAAGTCCAGTTCTATTGCTACAATGCAAGTACAAGAACAAATTTTATGGGATTTACAGAATATGAAGATTGATGTTATGCCAAAGGGAACTGCAATCCAATTATCATCTGTCACGGTTCGACCAACACTTGTAGATAGAATCAGGGCCGAACAAAATGTAGACAATGAATTACAACAACTGAGGCAGCGAGATGAAGGAAAAGGCAATTTGAACTTTGAATTGAATGGAGAAGGAATGTGGACATATCGAGGTAGATTGTGTGTGCCAAAACAAGGAACAATCAGAAATGACATTCTTATTGATGCACATGCTACACCCTACTCGATCCATCCAGGAGGCACGAAAATGTACAAAGATTTGAAACCATTATTTTGGTGGCCAGGTATGAAAAAGGACATTGCTCAATTTGTTGCACAATGTCTAACTTGTCAACAGGTCAAGATTGAACATCAAAGACCAGCAGGGCTCCTGAAACCGCTACCCATTCCTGAGTGGAAATGGGAACATATCACAAAGGATTTCATCCTTGGTTTGCCAAGAACATAAAGAGGATTCAATGCTATATGGGTTATTGTGGATTGACTTACGAAATCAGCTCACTTTCTTCCGGTGAAGACCACATACACGATGAATCAATATGCTGAAGAATACATCAAGGAGATAGTGAGGCTTCATGGCATCCCAGTGTCCATTGTATCTGATAGAGATCCCAAATTTACGTCTGCATTTTGGAAGAGTTTACATCATGCTATGGGAACTCGATTGGCATTCAGTACAGCATTTCACCCTCAAACTGATGGACAATCAGAACGAGTAAATCAGATCTTAGAAGATATGTTGAGGGCCTGTACTATTGATTTTCCAGGCAGTTGGGACAGTAAACTACCGTTGGCTGAATTTACCTACAACAATAGCTATCAGTCAAGCATTGGAATGGCACCATATACTGCATTATATGGTAGAAAATGTCGATCTCCAGTACATTGGGATGAAGTAGGAGAAAGAAAGTTATTAGGCCCTGAATTGGTACAACAGACAGCCGAATTGGTGACCAAGATCAGAGAAAGAATGCACACTGCCCAGAGTCGACAGAAAAGCTATGCTGATGTGCGACGTCGACGATTGGAATTTCAGGTTGGTGACCATGTATTTGTAAAGATATCACCATTGAAGGGCATATTACGTTTTGGTAAGAAAGGAAAATTGAGTCCAAGATATATTGGTCCATTTGAAATCTTGGAAAGAATAGGAGACAGAGCCTACCGAGTTGCTTTACCACCAAACTTGTCAAACGTTCATAATGTTTTTCACGTTTCCATGCTACGAAAGTATTTAGCTAATCCTTCTCATGTTCTTCATTATGAACCGTTGGAGCTTGCATCGAATCTCTCATATGAAGAACGACCGGTACAAATCCTCGATAGGAAATCAAAAGTGTTACGAGGCAAGGAAATACCCTTAGTGAAACTGTTATGGCGTAATCATACAATTGAAGAAGCAACTTGGGAGCGAGAAGACGAGATCCAACAGAGATATCCTGAACTATATGGTATGTCAAATTTCGAGGACGAAATTCTTTGAAGGAGGGGAGAATTGTAATGCCCGGTTACTCGTACAAATGATTAGTAATACGTTTATGTCATTATAGATAGTTATTTAGCTCATTATGTTTTACATATTGATTGAGGTATCAATATTGAGATTGAACATGACTTTTATATTGTTCATGGTGTATTGAGAATGAAAATATGTCTAAATAGTTATAGTAAGATGTGTAGGTAGAAGTAGTGTTATGAAGTTGATAGGAAATGAGATGAAATTGTGGTAGTTTTTACGAGTTTTAGCATAATGATTGGAATATTGATCCAAATTGAGTGAGGCCATAACCATTAGAAAGCTAAGATATAATGCAACAACGTTCATGTTTTGGGTTTTGTCCAAATCATTGTGGAAGACAAGCCAAAAGTGCCCCGAAGTGTGTCGTGTATACCGTCATTCCCTCACTGACACATGTTAGGAGAATGAGCATAACTTTTTACTCCGACCTCCAAATGACCTGAAACCAATTGGAGATTCAAGCCAAGACATAGTAGGGCTACAATTTTCATGTTTAACACTTTTTCAGATTATGAACAGAAGAGACGTTTCTGGAGTGATCTTTGATGAAGTAGTGCGCAGAGGCAGAACTTGTGGCGCTCGAGTGGTAGCAAATGACCGCCCGAGCACCGGTGCATTTCAAGCCTAGCAATTGTACAGAACATTCCACGCCCGGGCGGTAGAAAATGACTGCCCGAGCGCCGCCTTGCATGAGAAAAGATAAGTATCGAATTTCTAAGCCATTCCAACCATTTCTTCTCCACTTTCCCAGCAAGAACTCGAGGGAAACAAGATTTCTTTCTCCCAAAAGCTTCCTTCTTCATTCCTTTCATCATTTTGAGGTTAGAACTTAGTTCTCCATCCCAAGAGCTTCCTAAGGGTGTAAGTTTTCTTCTCCTTTAGTTGTTCTACTTGTAGAGGAGTGATTTTCACCTAGTATGTACATAGTGATGGGTTTATTGATGTATTTGACAGTAAAGGAACGAGAATCATCGTCTCAAACAAGTATTCGTACGCTTGGACTGTAAGTTGGCATGTTCTTGAAGTAATACATGAGTAATATTATGATTTCAAAT